>NC_092339.1:202949090-203252121 GCF_046630445.1 Rutidosis leptorrhynchoides
GTCATTTTCTCCTTGTTTTTACCTCTTTGTGTAATCGAGTTTGCTAAGAACCTATGTATTATACGAAGCTCGGCTTTATTAATATCTAAATAGGAGTGTCTTCCTCCCCGCGTAAAAATATTATAATTTGACATACGCCTCCAGATGGCGTTAGCGTCAAAATTTCTATCTACCCGCTCACCATGATAAATCAAATTTGTACAATCAGGTGATAGTAATTCAGCGGAAGTGTAAATCTGTAAAGCCCTGGCCATGTCCAGCATGGACATCCTGTACATCCTACGGCCACGTAAAAATCTAAGAAAACTCTTATCGTCTAACCTATCTACATCCTTATTAAAAGCTATAGTACTCATTAGCTCAACACACCACTCTTTATATACAGGCCTACGAGTGGTAAATAAACGTTCCCAATAAGAAAAAGAAGAGCTGCCATACCTTTGGATTAGATGCTGCCTAACTGGGTTAGCTAGGTGGACCCTTTCTAAAGGCTCCCAATCTATTACCCTTGGTACTTCTACATTTTTGGTCCAAAGCTTAAATTTGTTACTTTGGTACGTCGGGTAATCTGTCCAACTTCTATCAAATCTTAAATTGGGATGCAACTGTTCATCATGAATTGTTGGGTTTTCTATTATATGGTGAATGGGAAATACTACGTAGGTAATAAAAAATTGTGGTTCATGTTCATAGTATGGTATGTGTTGATCATAATGTTGTTGTTGTTCAGGTTGTTGTTCCGGTTCATGATATTGCATCTCTGGCTGTGGTTCCGGATCAGGTTGCCTAGACGATGATGCACTATTCGTATCTGTATTTCTCTGCAAAACACATTAAACACAAAATTTGTGCATCCAAATATGCATTAGTGTTAGCAAAATAACAAATTAAAACAATTACAATAACATGTTTAATCCATATTAAACTTATACTCATTTTCATATTTTTATCAATTCTACACTTTTTAAATAAGCATATATGAAAATGTTTACAAAGTTCATAAGCATTCAACTCAAATAACATGTCAAAATAATCATTACTAGCAATTAAACAAGTTTCAAATGGCATTTATATCAAATTAATCAAGTTCATGAATTTTAGACTTAAAAAGTCCACTTTAATTCTCAAAAATTATGTTTAGGGTCAAAGTTTGAATCATTTAGCTACCTAAACATGTTACACTACTTAATTTAGCAATAATCCATAACAAAAATCTGCCATAACCTGTTTATATCAAAAAGCCCCAAATTTCTCAAGAACACAAACCCTAGATTTCTAAAATTTTTGAAGTTTAAGGCTTCAAATCATGACAAATAGCATCAATCTAGGTTATACAAGCATAATATACTAACAATTTAACTCTAATTAAGTTAGAAATCATCAAAATTAAATTAGGTAAAATAGTTGTAATTATCACTAAAACTGAGAAATTTAAGAGTTTAGGGGTGAAATTTCTACCTTTTGCTTCCCCATCTGAAGAAAGGCATGATTATAGCGGATTATAGCAATGAATTTCGGTGAATTTGGTTAAAAAATGATGATTTTAGGTGATTATGTGTGTGGGTGTTCGTGTATGAGTTTGTGTGATTGTGTGGAGACAGAAGCAGGTCGATGGGGTTTGTAATCTGCCCAGTTTTTTACTCCCATGAGACCGCATGGTTTTGAAGTGTAAACCCCATGCGATCGCATGGGGTCCAGGCTTTTTTTTTTGTTTTTTATTTTATAAAAACCTTCACTTATTAAAACATTAATTTAATTAATTAAAATTTTGTTTTCCTTGGTATTTAAGACGAAGTCGTTTCGGTAAGTTCACCTAGTCCGTCCCTCGACAAAATTTTAAAATTTGTCATTTTAAAGCGATTGTTTTAAAAGCAAAGATTTTTGGGTTTTTTAAATATTTTTAGCATACTTTAAATCAATAAGATTAAAAATAATGATAATAAAATTTCTCGTCCCGCCCTTGGGTAAAGCAATTTCGGTTCCATAACCTAGTCTTCAACTCACGACGAATTTTAGGTATCAAATTTTTAACTTAATGAAATAAAGTACATTTTTGTTTTTAAATTCACACCAAACTTAAATTTAAAAATGCATATTAAATTTAATAATATTTATATACATTAATTTTACAAACTTATATTGCAAATATAAATTTTTAAAATATTTAAAAATTTAAATATATTGGTTTTAAAAATTTACCATAATAATTTTAATATTAATTTAAAAACAAGGTAAAAATTAAAATTAAAAATCTTTTTGGTCTTTTATCCCACTTTAATCAATCAAATATTATCAAAAATATACGCCCCTCTTTTGGGTAAAGTAATTTCGGCTATATTACCTAGTTTTACTCCTGACGAATTTTTGAAATATTTTGGATTGATTGATTAAAGATATTTATACCTTATGAATAAACGGTAAATTTTGCAGTGATGTAATAAATTTTTGTATGATATCAATAATTTCGGTTTCGCATACATAATTTTATTGAATATCAATTTAATACTTTATAGTTAACGATTCAGCGTTTATTATCAAAAGGTTAAAAGCAATAAATAAAAATAAAAATAAAACTGTACACACTTACCTGTGAGATAAAATTCTCAGAGACCTGCTTTAGCTGACTCATAGGAGAGTCGTGTGATTTGGTTTTCCATAGCTACATAAGCGTAACCTCGATTCTTCAATAACTTTTCTTCTAAACATATGAACGATCCTTCTCTGCATAGAGTAAAAAATTCGGTATTTGAATATGTTTGATTGTTCGAACATTTACCTTCGTGCGACCATTTTCTGCATTTATGACATCTTTTAAGGTGTCGTGCTCTTCTTTTTGTTGTAGATTTTGATTTTCCTTTACCAAAATGTGTCTTATGATGATTTTTCCTGAGTTCTTTCCTCACTTCGTCCACTTTTCCTCTTATGAATGATACCAGTTCATTCGGGAAGATGTTATTATTACGTTTAGTAATTATAGCATGTAGTAGTAGACCATGATTCAGATCAAAGGAATTCTTCATCTCGTAAAACCTAAAAGAAATAAAAATTCAAAATGGAGGGAGAAGACTAGTTCTTTAGGGTCTGCTAGGGAAAGACCATGCGGATTCCATTCTCGAGAACTACAAAAAAACAGAAAATCTAACTCTAACAGAAATACATATTATCCTTAAAAGATTCGAATCTTCCCACACTTAGTTAGTCGTGGTGTTGAAATTGTGATTAACTTCATTGTCAACTTCCATTGGACCATGTATGTAATGTTTACCTATGTGACCATTAACTTTAAATTCAATCCCATTTGAATTTATTAACTCTATTGTTCCGTATGGGAAAACTCTTTTCACTATGAATGGTCCAGACCATCTTGATTTCAATTTTCCAGGAAATAGCTTGAATCTTGAATTGAAAAGAAGAACTTTGTCTCCTTCCTTAAATTCTTTTGAACTTCTGATTCTTTTATCATGCCATTTCTTCATTCTTTCCTTATAGATTAATGAATTTTCATATGCTTCATGTCTTAATTCTTCTAATTTGTTTAATTGACTTAACCTTAGACATCCAGCTTCATGCAAATCAAGATTACATGTCTTCAAAGCCCAAAATGCTTTGTGCTCAATTTCTATTGGAAGATGACATGCTTTTCCGTAAATGAGTTTAAAAGGTGTGGTTCCAATTAGAGTTTTGTAGGCTGTTCTAAAAGCCCAGAGTGCATCCTCCAATTTCATGGACCATTCCTTCGGATTTGATCCTATGGTTTTCTCTAAAATACGTTTTAAAGCTCGGTTGGTATTTTCAACTTGTCCACTTGTTTGTGGATGATAAGCGGTTGAGATTTTATGAGTTACTCCATATCTTTTGAGAACTTTCTCAAGTTGATTATTACAAAAATGAGTACCCCTATCACTTATTAAAGCTTTCGATGTTCCGAACCTTGCAAAAAGATGTTTTAAGAAGTTAACTACAACTCGTGCATCGTTAGTCGGGAGAGCTTGTGCTTCCGCCCATTTAGATACATAATCAATGGCAACGAGAATGTAGAGATTATTATGAGATTTTGGAAATGGACCCATAAAGTCAATACCCCAAATGTCAAATACTTCACATACTTGAATGACATTTTGTGGCATTTTATCACGTTGACTTATTTTTCTGGCCCTTTGACAAGCATCACAGGATTTACAAAGAAGGTGTGCGTCTTTGAAAATTGTAGGCCAATAGAATCCAGCGTCGTAGATTTTCTTGCTGTGAGTTGAGGCCCATAATGCCCTCCTGTTGGTCCTGTGTGACAATGGTTTAAGATTTAACTAGCTTCATCTCCGAATACACATCGGCGTATTATTCCATCAGGACAACTTTTAAACAAATGTGGATCTTCCCAAATATAGTGTTTTATATCACTAAAGAATTTCTTTCGTTTTTGGTACGACAACCCTTTTTCAAGGAATCTACATACTAAGTAGTTTGCATAGTCTGCAAACCATGGAATTTCATTATAATCGATCTTCAAAAGATATTCATCAGGAAAGTTATCTTGTATAGCCGATTCATTTAGAACTTCTAATTCGGGATTTTCAAGACGAGAAAGATGATCAGCTGCGAGATTTTCTGCTCCCTTTTTGTCTCGGATTTCAATATCGAACTCTTGTAAGAGTAAGATCCAACGGATAAATCATGGTTTGACATCTTGTTTTAAAAATAGGTATCTAAGAGCAGAATGATCAGTATAGACCACCGTTTTTGCTAGAACGAGATATGAATGAAATTTGTCAAAAGCAAAGACAATAGCAAGGAATTCTTTTTCAGTAGTTGTGTAGTTCGTTTATGCTCCTTGTAACGTCTTACTAGCGTAATAAATAGGTTGAAATCGTTTTTCAATCCTTTGTCCTAAAACGGCTCCCATTGCAAAATCACTTGCATCGCACATGAGTTCAAATGGTAGATTCCAATTTGGAGTTATCATGATCCGCGCATTAGTGAGTTTTTCTTTAAGAATATTAAAAGATTTGATGCATTCATCTGAAAAGATGAATGGAGCATCCTTTTCTAGGAGTTTATTCATAGGAGTGGTAATTTTAGAAAAATCTTTTATGAAACGTCGGTAAAAACTGGCATGCCCTAGAAAACTCCTAACTCCTCTAACATTGGTGGGATGTGGAAGTTTAGCAATTACATCTACTTTAGCTCTATCTACTTCAATTCCTTCCTTTGAAATTTTATGACCAAGAACGATGCCTTCTTTAACCATGAAATGGCATTTCTCCCAATTAAGTACTAGATTTGATTGTTCGCATCTAATAAGCATTCGTTCAAGATTAACTAGACATGATTCAAATGTATCACCGAAGACTGAAAAGTCATCCATGAAAACTTCCATGCATTCTTCTATCATGTCGTGAAAAATCGCCATCATACACCTTTGAAAGGTTGCAGGGGCGTTGCAAAGTCCAAATGGCATGCGTTTGTAAGCAAAAGTACCATAAGGGCACGTGAAAGTGGTTTTCTCTTGGTCCTCGGGTGCTATTGGAATTTGAAAGTATCCGGAGAAACCGTCAAGAAAATAATAGTAACTATTTCTGGCTAACCTTTCCAACATTTGATCAATGAAAGGTAAGGGAAAGTGATCTTTTCTGGTGGCATCATTTAATTTTCTATAATCAATACAAACACGCCATCCCGTTACAGTCCTAGTAAGAATAAGCTCATTTTTTTCATTTGTGATGACAGTCATGCCACCCTTCTTAGGTACGCATTGAACTGGGCTTACCCATGGACTATCAGAGATTGGATAAATTAATCCTGCATCTAGAAGTTTAATAATTTATTTCTTAATAACATCTTGCATATTAGAATTTAGTCTTCGTTGGCGTTGCACATAGGTTTTATGGCCTTCTTCCATAAGGATTTTATGTGTGCAATACGAAAGACTTATGCCTTTAATGTCATGAATCTTCCATGCAACAGCTGGTTTATGAGCTTTTAGCACAGAAATGAGTCGAGATTTTTCATTTTCCGTAAGACAAGATGATATTATTACAGGTAATTCAGATTCACCATGTAAATAAGCGTATTCCCAATGGTTTGGAAGTGGCTTTAACTCTAATGTCAGTAGTTCTTCTATCGATGATTTGTATCGATATCTGTCTTCTTCTTTTAGCATTTAAAGTTCTTCTGTTGTTGGTTCATATTTGAAAGGACCCGTTCATATACATTATAAACGATTCACAATAGTTGATTACATTGCGAGGTAGTTGACCTCTATATGATACATTTTATAAACATTGCATTCGTTTTTAAAAGACAATCTTTCTTTACATAAAAAATTGACAGGCATGCATACCATTTCATAATATTCACTATCCAACTATAAATTGATTTAATAATAATCTTTGATGAACTCAATGACTCGAATGCAACGTTCTTCGAAATATGCTATGAAAGACTCCAAGTAATATCTTTAAAATGAGCAAATGCACAGCGGAAGATTTCTTTAACACCTGAGAATAAACATGCTTTAAAGTGTCAACCAAAAGGTTGGTGAGTTCATTAGTTTATCATAATCATTTATTTCCATCATTTTAATAGACCACAAGAATTTCATTTCCAGTTCTCATAAATATACGTCCCATGCATAGAGACAAAAAATAATCATTCATATGGTGAACACCTGGTAACCGACATTAACTAGATACATATAAGAATATCCCCTATCATTCCGGGATCCTCCTTCGGACATGATATAATTTCGAAGTACTAAAGCATCCGATACTTTGGATGGGGCTTGTTGGGCCCGATAGATCTATCTTTAGAGTTCGCGTCAATTAGGGTTTCTGTTCCCTAATTCTTAGATTACCAGACTTAATAAAAAGGGCATATTCGATTTCGATCATTCAACCATATAATGTAGTTTCAATTACTTGTGTCTATTTCGTAAAATAGTTATAAAAACATCGCATGTATTCTCAGTCCCAAAAATATATATTGCAAAAGCATTTAAAAAGGGATTAATTAAACTCACACATATATTTATTGTAAAACAGTTAATAAAACATTTGCATGTATTCTCAGCCCCAAAAATGTAAAGAGTAAAAGGGGATCAAATGAAACTCACCATACTGTATTTCGTAGTAAAAATACATATAACGTCATTGAACAAGTGCAAGGTTGGCCTCGGATTCACGAACCTAAATTAATTATATATATTTATGTGTTGGTCAATATTTGTCTAACAAATTAGGTCAAGTCATAGTGTACCACAATCCTAATGCTCGAGACTAATATGCAAAAGTCAACAAAAGTAAATTTGACTCAAAATAATTTCCAAAAATCTATACATGATTAATATATAGTTTAAATATCGTCGTTTTATATTTTTAAATATTTTTAAAAGATTTATTAGAGTAAATAATATAATTTATTTATTAATAAATAAATAAAATTTTATATTATATTTATATAATAAAATATGCTTTTATATATATTAAGTAATAAAATTTATAGGGTTCATTTAATATTATAAAGATAATATGATATGTATTATTAAAGTAAGTTATTACACGTAGTAAAATATGTTTGTATCAAATATTTATTTGATAAAATAATATCTATAATGATAGTAAGTAAAAGTTGTATTATTTTGTAATAATAATTATTATTATAAAAATATCAATATTTATAATTACTAGACATTATGATAAAACGATAATTCTAATTATGATAACTTTAATATTTACGATAATTTTTAATATTATCTTTAAAATAATAATTCTATTTGAAATAATAATAATAATGAAATTTTATAGTAACAATGACATTTCTATTAAAATGATAATTTTTGTTAAAATGATAGTTTTAATACTAACGATAATTTTAATAATAATAGTAATGATAAAAATAATAAGAACGATAATTTTATCTAAATCAATATTTTATAATATTTTAATTTCATCATGATACTCTTACCCATTATTTCCTAATCGTTTCGTTTAATTGCTTTTAATCGTCTTTTATATCGTGTTCGTAATAATGATAATAATAGTAATCAAAATAATTAGGTGTTACAAATATTTGTTTTAATTACACTAATATTAATAATGATAGTTACTATAACATTATTAACGATAATACTAATAATTATCTTAATGATAATATAGTAATAATAGTATTAACAATAATAATAACCATTTTTAAATAATGATATATATATATTAATAATGATAATAATAATAATAATAATAATAATTGGATAATAATAATAATACTAATTATAACTTTAACGATAATAACGATAGTAATAATAAAAAAATAATAATTTTTTTTAATGATAAATCCTTTTATTGATAAAGATAATAATAATAATAATAATAATAATAATAATAATAATAATAATAATAATAATAATAATAATAATAATAATAATAATAATAATAATAATAATAATAATAATAAGATAAAACTGGAAAGACGATAATGACGACGATAATAATAATCATTTTTAATAATAATACAAAAATTCGATGGACTATAACTTCAAATCCGTTCATCAAAATCATTCGATATCTAAATAAAAAGTTCTTAATTTTTTTGCTAGCTTTCCAACAACATGCATATCATATACCTTATCTCAGTCGCATATATAACTAATTCAGGATTCAACATAACCTAACTAAAGGCAATATCAAAAGTACAAACATGCATAATCCTATATACTCGAGCACTAGTCAGGGATACACTATTAGTATGTAAAAATTAAATTATGAGTACTCACGTATCAATATTGAGATTCAATATTGCAGGAAAGGTACGTAGACGCAACGGAGATGATAAATACTATATTGACCTCACGAGCATACCCATGAACCATACCCAATCACCTCCATAGCTATAACACATAATTTCCTTAATCCAATCCCACTCGAAAAACAATTTCAAAATCACTCGGACAGTACTCTGACGTAATATTTTATGTATACTAATAATATCTTGAAATAATACGGAGTAAATATATATATGTAAATCGATTGAGAGAGTTTAGAGAAAAATATTTTCAAGTTTCTATGAAATAATGAAACCTATTGAATTCTATTTATAATAGATTTTTGAATTATTAAAGTGAATTTTTAAAGTGAATTATTAAAGTTTGAATTATTAAAGTGAATTATTAAAGTATGAATTATTAAAGTGAACTATTAAAGTATGAATTATTAAAGTGAATTATTAAAGTATGAATTATTAAAGTGAACTATTAAAGTATGAATTATTAAAGTGAATTATTAAAGTATGAATTATTAAAGTGAATTATTAAAGTTAAAGTAAAGTAAAAATAAAGTAAATGTAAAGTTTAAGTTTAAGTATCGTAAAAGTATAAAACTATGTACGTATAATACGTGTATAAATATATATAATATTAATTTAAATCGTTATATATATTTAATAAAATAAAATATAAATATCGTTATCTTTATCATACTGGTTAAGTAATGAGTTGTCAAAAGTGGTTCTAGATATTTATAAAAGTTATATACATTTTAATAATAAAGTTCTTTTTAAACTGAAAACGTTTTTGTACGTTTGAAACTAAATTAAATAAATATAATAATTTTGTTTTCCAAAACCAAATATATTTTTAAGAATCATTTTGTTTAAAGGTTAAAATAATGGAATTCGTTATATCATAAAATGTTTTAGAAAAGTAGAATCATATATATTCATAATAGGTTTCAAGTTTTTAAATTACAGTTTGTTGGTGAAGCATGAGATAAAGTTCAAAGGTTAAATAAACGTATGAAATCATCTTAATGAAAAATGTCAAGTTACTTAACTTGTCGATATCCAACATCTAAGTTATTTACACTTCACGTTCTTACTTATAAATCACTTTACCATTTTCCGAATGTTGTCAAAAAGAATAGATTTCTTAAATCAAAGTGGACATCATAACATAGACCCGTAATCATATCATAATGTATCTGATAAATCAATCATTTGATATTATCTTCTAATTCCATCGATAAACATATTGAAACAAATACGTTCATGTAAAGTATTATATGTTTAATACTTTATTAATATTCTCAAGTTATAATATATATATATATATATATATATATATATATATATATATATACATATATATACATATTTATTTATATATAACGGTTCGTGAATCGTCGGAATTTGGTCGAGGTTATAATGAATGTATGAACACAATTTAAAATTCTTGAGATTTAACTTAACAAACTTTGCTTATCGTGTCGGAATAATATAAAGATAAAGTTTAAATTTGGTTGGAAATTTCTGGGTTGTCACAGTACCTATCCGTTAAAGAAATTTCGTCCCGAAATTTGAGTGGAAAGGTCGTGAATGATAATAAATATGTTTTAATGATGCATACAGGCTGAAAATTAGAGTTTTATCATCAGCGAATAATTTGGATAAACAATCCATTTATATGAAGAGTACGAATGAAGCTAACATAGAAGAGTGAAATGAGTAAGTGTTGATTCATCTTATCATTTGACGTAGATATGATTGATTTTCAGATTTCAAGGGATTTGAAGAAAATCTTTATAATAAGATTTGATTCTCCGGTAACAAAAGGAATTAGGATCCGCTTTAAATGCGATCGTCCATTTTAATTGTTCTGTCAGAGATTTTCTTATAAATTCTCCTCCTTCGTTTTCTTACAACTCACACCTTCTATTGATGCATTTTATGCAAGTCCCTAGAGATCTACCCAGGTCCATTGCAGGTACAACAGTTTACAGGCCACCATGATCGTTCGTTATTATCCTATCCGTGTTTGTATGTGGTTACAGCAACTGCGGGAACGAGATTTGGATGTTTGACTATGTTAGACTTAGTCAGACGTCCGAGTGAAGCCTCACTCGTATGGCTGATAGGCTCATACGCACGGTTGATACTGAGCTAAGTCACAATTACAACCTAAATGAGAAGACACGAGTGAGTGATCACCCGTACGGCTGATGAAGCCAACTCGTATGTGTGATGGATGAATCGTACGGGTGAGTCAACAGCAGGGGTATATAAAGTCTTATGTTCTTCATTTTAGGTTAAGCCTCTCATTTGTTACACACACTCAGATCTGGTGAGCTCCTCCGATTCTCTCTCAACCCAAATCACCCAGGTGGTGAATAATAGCTCTAGGTGTTGATCTAATCACACTTGATTTAGTTATGGTATGACTAAATTAATCCCAAAAAGCTTAACCTATTTACTAGAGGGTTTGATTCACTTATTCCGTCATTGTGTGAGTTAAATCTGTTGATTTCTAAGTTCCTAGTCATGTTTCATCACCTTCTATTCTTTCCCCCTCAACTCATATTTTTTTTTTTAAAGGCAAACTCACACACCCACCTAAATCTAACTCGAATATATACACCACGAATTGTCCTAAGCAGGACTCGAACCCTCAACCTCAAGGTTGTAAGGGTGACCTCGATACCGCCAAGCCATTGGCTCTTTGGTCCCTCAACTCATATTTTAAAGTGTTCATCAATATGCTCCATCCAGTTCTGATTCTCGATATACTTATAACTTTCATATCGGTCATTCTTCTTTTTCATCTACCGCCGGAAGAGTCGATTTACTTCTAATATACTCTTGGGTTTATAGTGTTTCTAGTTCTCCCGTATCTTTATATTGCTATATGCATCGATATATATGGTTTATAATTTTTGGTTTGTCGTTGGGCTTTATATCTTCCCTTATATTTCAAAGTCTCTATTTCTATCTTCTATAATCATTGTCATCCACAGTTAATGCTCTCTTTTATTTACTGCAATTTATACCCCAATTTCTATTTCGGAGTTTTGTCCTTTCGTTTCTTCTTCTTGCGATTAAGCATCGCTTGTAATGGTCCAGAATTCACAGATATGAATTTCGGAATGAACATTGTTAATGTTCTAGGAAGGAAATTGTGATGGCACGATCTTGACTTGTCAAATTACTAGAATACCTTGGAAAAGGCCGAATCATCAAGAAATATTTTCTTGATATTTTAGAGGTTAAATAGAATACAAGAGTCGTATAACATGGCACATGATGATGTTATGATCTGTGAATCATCACGTTCCATTTAGAAACTCAGCATGAATTACTGTAATATAATCATGTTGATCAAGTGTCATTATATTATACTAACTCATGCTTCAGTTTCCAACACTACTTCAAAAATATTCATATTTTAAACTCAAAGGTTTACAGAGTATAGGAACTAAACAGTTTCCTTTTTGATGTAATACAGATAGCGCAAAGAGATAAATGATTCCAGATAAGAATAGTTATGGAAATATCTTCAGAAATATGGAGGATATTTATAATGAAAGATACGATGATATCTTAGAATTTCTAATATCAGAGGATGATGAAGAATATTGTCTGTAAGGGTTTAGTGTCAGGAGCAAGGTATTCGTTAATGACTTCAGCAGACACTGAGTCATTTGGATTCTTTGAAGGCAGGTTCAGTCTTTGTGATTTGTCCACAGCCTCCTTCATACTTTGCTCAATCCGTTTTCTAGTTCCAAAACTTCTCTATTTCTGAGCTTTGTTAATACACTAATCTTTATCATCAAACTTTTTACTGCTAAGGTCGTTTACAGTTTTTGTTGCTTCATCAGCATTTCAAGAACTAGTTCGCGGTTCAGAGTGTTTTTCAGAAACTTCACATTCGAAGTATGTAAGCCTTGGAAATAGACGTTATGTATAACTGTTGGCGTCAACATGTTGTGAGATTTCAAAATACTGATTGCTAATTCCCAATGATTCGTATGGCAATTCTCGTTACAAGAGGCAGATGAGTAAATGATGAGGTTTCGATAAATATAAAGATTCTTCGGAATGCCCAAGATCAGTGAAGTTGTTGGTAAGTTTATTGCTAATGTGGTGGAATATGAAAGGTTCTCCGGTAACAAAAGGGTAATCACATATATCAAAATTATGATAAGGCTACTTCGAATGAAAAAATCTAAGTTGTCTTGCTGGAGCTGTGATATAATTTGCTACTTTGCAAAGGAATTGCAAGGTTATTTTTGCTAATAAATGCCAAAAGATCTGACACAGATATGTGTTGAATTATAAATTTGGTTTCGAGAGCTTTTTAAGTACATAACTGTGGGTAATATGTGGTTGGATCATCATCTCGATTGCTCATTATTTGAAGTGTCTTCAGAGATTTTCGAAGGGTTTGAACACAGATTGTAATTGTTTGTATATATTTGATACTCTAACACACTTTTGAAGTCAAAGTATAGCTTTGAAAGATGTAGGAATCTAAAAGTGATGGTACCGATTATATCTCGAATTAAATTCTGAGATTTTAAAATCAGAATATGTAATTGGGTTTGAATGAGTATGGTTGTTTTGATTTCTATGAAAGAATGTATATAATTGTGAAAGTAGGAAGTATAATTGATAATTTGCTTAATCTGATTCGAAGAATGTAACATATTAATTGTGAATTTATATATATCTCTCGGGTATTACCTACCCGTTAAAAAATTTTCACAATTAATATTTTATACATAAGAATTTTATTACAGTCTTTATGAAAATATATATGTATATATTCTCCTCAGATGTAACATAGATTTTAATGAGTTAATACTAAATTAAACTCATTCGATTTACGGTTGGAACTAGAATTGAATAATTCCTTGAAGGCTTTAGAGGTTACATAAGTATTTCTTCAATAATATTGAAATTATGAATCAATACTTCGTTATTTGTTGAGATGTGATGTTGGTTTTCGTTAAATTCTTGTGAACTTCGCAAAGTACGAATGATGTTATCTGAAAAGTTTCGGTTACATCAATGATGAAGTGTAAAATCAAATATATACTTGATTTATTAGGAATTGGAATTTGTTGAATTGAGACAGAGATTGTAGTTAACGATGGTTAAGTCGCGGGCGAGGGACGTACATTATTGCATATTTGTAATATGAATTAACCGAGTAGTTAAGATTCACACACAATAGCTTAGCACGAAAAGATTTATTTTTTATTTCAAAATATATATATATATATAAAATATATATATATATATATATATATAATTTCTTCAGAGGGAATGAGTTAATTCTTCATAACTTGTTGATACAATATACACGTTATTGATTCGTAATGATGTCCACAGTGATTCTTGAACTGACGGAGTTTGTGATATTATAGGTATTGTTGATTCTGATGTTGACTGTACTGACGATGCTGGTGACGTTGACGGTACTGTTGATGCTGTTGGTAAAACAAGTTTAACTTGTTAATCACACACCATTTTTGTCAGGGTTTCTACTCTTCCTTCTATCATTTTGGTTCGCTTAACTGATTTATGGTTAGGGCTAGATTAGATAATCTCTAAGACTTTAGAGATTATATAATCACCGCGGAATGTTTCTCCAATGAAGTTATGAATTAATACTTCGTCAGTTATTGTTGTTGGTACTCCTTGGTATCTATGGTGCGTATGACGTTGATGCTAGTGGGACAGATTGTGAAGTTGAGGTTTACAACGCGGTTGTGGTTGGAGGTGGTAATGGTACTGTTGGTGTTGATGATGGTGGTACTGGTTATGCTGCTGGTGCTGCTGCTGGTGTTTGTAATCTCTGCACCATATTCTCCAAAGCCACTACCCGAGCGCGAAGTTCGTTGACTTCTTCTATTATTCCAGGATGATTGTTGGTCGGAACGAGCGGATAAATAAAATCTAGAATTTGATGTAGTATATAATCGTGACGAGATACCCTGGAAATGAGAGAGAAAATGGTGTCTCGAACAGGTTCGCCGGTAAGTGCTTCAGGTTCTTCGCCAAGAGGGCAATGTGGTGGATGGAAAGGATCGCCTTCTTCTTGTTTCCAATGATTGAGGAGGCTACGAACCCATCCCCAATTCATCCAGAATAGGTGATGACTGATTAGTTGATCCATTCCGGTCACACTGCTTTCGGAGCTTGAGTGAGATTCCATTTCGGAATCCGAGTGACTTGAACTGATGACAAATTCCATTTCGTACGATTGGATAAAAGATTTTCGATATAAAATGATTTTTCGGCTATCGGGTGGTATTCTATTTACATAGGATATCTATATATAGAGATCAAAAGATTTCATAGATTACGGAGGAATTTGCGGGATATGTCAGGCAAAGTTTAAAGTAACAGATACGATAAGATATGATTTAGCAGATACGTTAAGATATGAATTTTGTCTATACACTACTCATGCAATTAATGTAGCAAGACGTTTCTAGACTAATAATGATAAGTAGGTAATTTCCTATGGATGATAAGAAGATGATTTCCGACTAGAAATGATAAGCAAAACTTTTGACATGCAGACACGGTCGAAGTCCAGACTCACTAATGCATCCTAACAACTTATCAGTTAGACACACTAATGCAGACCTGGTTCGCTAAGACCACCGCTCTGATACCAACTGAAAGGACCCGTTCATATACATTATAAACGATTCACAATAGTTGATTACATTGCGAGGTAGTTGACCTCTATATGATACATTTTATAAACATTGCATTCGTTTTTAAAAGACAATCTTTCTTTACATAAAAAATTGACAGGCATGCATACCATTTCATAATATTCACTATCCAACTATAAATTGATTTAATAATAATCTTTGATGAACTCAATGACTCGAATGCAACGTTCTTCGAAATATGCTATGAAAGACTCCAAGTAATATCTTTAAAATGAGCAAATGCACAGCGGAAGATTTCTTTAACACCTGAGAATAAACATGCTTTAAAGTGTCAACCAAAAGGTTGGTGAGTTCATTAGTTTATCATAATCATTTATTTCCATCATTTTAATAGACCACAAGAATTTCATTTCCAGTTCTCATAAATATACGTCCCATGCATAGAGACAAAAAATAATCATTCATATGGTGAACACCTGGTAACCGACATTAACTAGATACATATAAGAATATCCCCTATAATTCCGGGATCCTCCTTCGGACATGATATAATTTCGAAGTACTAAAGCATCCGATACTTTGGATGGGGCTTGTTGGGCCCGATAGATCTATCTTTAGAGTTCGCGTCAATTAGGGTTTCTGTTCCCTAATTCTTAGATTACCAGACTTAATAAAAAGGGCATATTCGATTTCGATCATTCAACCATATAATGTAGTTTCAATTACTTGTGTCTATTTCGTAAAACAGTTATAAAAACATCGCATGTATTCTCAGTCCCAAAAATATATATTACAAAAGCATTTAAAAAGGGATTAATTAAACTCACGCATATATTTATTGTAAAACAGTTAATAAAACATTTGCATGTATTCTCAGCCCCAAAAATGTAAAGAGTAAAAGGGGATCAAATGAAACTCACCATACTGTATTTCGTAGTAAAAATACATATAACGTCATTGAACAAGTGCAAGGTTGGCCTCGGATTCACGAACCTAAATTAATTATATATATTTATGTGTTGGTCAATATTTGTCTAACAAATTAGGTCAAGTCATAGTGTACCACAATCCTAATGCTCGAGACTAATATGCAAAAGTCAACAAAAGTAAATTTGACTCAAAATAATTTCCAAAAATCTATACATGATTAATATATAGTTTAAATATCGTCGTTTTATATTTTTAAATATTTTTAAAAGATTTATTAGAGTAAATAATATAATTTATTTATTAATAAATAAATAAAATTTTATATTATATTTATATAATAAAATATACTTTTATATATATTAAGTAATAAAATTTATAGGGTTCATTTAATATTATAAAGATAATATGATATGTATTATTAAAGTAAGTTATTACACGTAGTAAAATATGTTTGTATCAAATATTTATTTGATAAAATAATATCTATAATGATAGTAAGTAAAAGTTGTATTATTTTGTAATAATAATTATTATTATAAAAATATCAATATTTATAATTACTAGACATTATGATAAAACGATAATTCTAATTATGATAACTTTAATATTTACGATAATTTTTAATATTATCTTTAAAATAATAATTCTATTTGAAATAATAATAATAATGAAATTTTATAGTAACAATGACATTTCTATTAAAATGATAATTTTTGTTAAAATGATAGTTTTAATACTAACGATAATTTTAATAATAATAGTAATGATAAAAATAATAAGAACGATAATTTTATCTAAATCAATATTTTATAATATTTTAATTTCATCATGATACTCTTACCCATTATTTCCTAATCGTTTCGTTTAATTGCTTTTAATCGTCTTTTATATCGTGTTCGTAATAATGATAATAATAGTAATCAAAATAATTAGGTGTTACAAATATTTGTTTTAATTACACTAATATTAATAATGATAGTTACTATAACATTATTAACAATAATACTAATAATTATCTTAATGATAATATAGTAATAATAGTATTAACAATAATAATAACCATTTTTAAATAATGATATATATATTAATAATGATAATAATAATAATAATAATAATAATTGGATAATAATAATAATACTAATTATAACTTTAACGATAATAACGATAGTAATAATAAAAAAGTAATAATTTTTTTTAATGATAAATCCTTTTATTGATAAAGATAATAATAATAATAATAATAATAATAATAATAATAATAATAATAATAATAATAATAATAATAATAATAATAATAATAATAATAATAATAATAAGATAAAACTGGAAAGACGATAATGACGACGATAATAATAATCATTTTTAATAATAATACAAAAATTCGATGGACTATAACTTCAAATCCGTTCATCAAAATCATTCGATATCTAAATAAAAAGTTCTTAATTTTTTTGCTAGCTTTCCAACAACATGCATATCTTATACCTTATCTCAGTCGCATATATAACTAATTCAGGATTCAACATAACCTAACTAAAGGCAATATCAAAAGTACAAACATGCATAATCCTATATACTCGAGCACTAGTCAGGGATACACTATTAGTATGTAAAAATTAAATTATGAGTACTCACGTATCAATATTGAGATTCAATATTGCAGGAAAGGTACGTAGACGCAACGGAGATGATAAATACTATATTGACCTCACGAGCATACCCATGAACCATACCCAATCACCTCCATAGCTATAACACATAATTTCCTTAATCCAATCCCACTCGAAAAACAATTTCAAAATCACTCGGACAGTACTCTGACGTAATATTTTATGTATACTAATAATATCTTGAAATAATACGGAGTAAATATATATATGTAAATCGATTGAGAGAGTTTAGAGAAAAATATTTTCAAGTTTCTATGAAATAATGAAACCTATTGAATTCTATTTATAATAGATTTTTGAATTATTAAAGTGAATTATTAAAGTGAATTATTAAAGTTTGAATTATTAAAGTGAATTATTAAAGTATGAATTATTAAAGTGAACTATTAAAGTATGAATTATTAAAGTGAATTATTAAAGTATGAATTATTAAAGTGAACTATTAAAGTATGAATTATTAAAGTGAATTATTAAAGTATGAATTATTAAAGTGAATTATTAAAGTTAAAGTAAAGTAAAAATAAAGTAAAGGTAAAGTTTAAGTTTAAGTATCGTAAAAGTATAAAACTATGTACGTATAATACGTGTATAAATATATATAATATTAATTTAAATCGTTATATATATTTAATAAAATAAAATATAAATATCGTTATCTTTATCATACTGGTTAAGTAATGAGTTGTCAAAAGTGGTTCTAGATATTTATAAAAGTTATATACATTTTAATAATAAAGTTCTTTTTAAACTGAAAACGTTTTTGTACGTTTGAAACTAAATCAAATAAATATAATAATTTCGTTTTCCAAAACCAAATATATTTTTAAGAATCATTTTGTTTAAAGGTTAAAATAATGGAATTCGTTATATCATAAAATGTTTTAGAAAAGTAGAATCATATATATTCATAATAGGTTTCAAGTTTTTAAATTACAGTTTGTTGGTGAAGCATGAGATAAAGTTCAAAGGTTAAATAAACGTATGAAATCATCTTAATGAAAAATGTCGAGTTACTTAACTTGTCGATATCCAACATCTAAGTTATTTACACTTCACGTTCTTACTTATAAATCACTTTACCATTTTCCGAATGTTGTCAAAAAGAATAGATTTCTTAAATCAAAGTGGACCTCATAACATAGACCCGTAATCATATCATAATGTATCTGATAAATCAATCATTTGATATTATCTTCTAATTCCATCAATAAACATATTGAAACAAATACGTTCATGTAAAGTATTATATGTTTAATACTTTATTAATATTCTCAAGTTATAATATATATATATATATATATATATATATATATATATATATATATATATATATATATATATATATATATATATATATATATACATATATATACATATTTATTTATATATAACGGTTCGTGAATCGTCGGAATTTGGTCGAGGTTATAATGAATGTATGAACACAATTTAAAATTCTTGAGATTTAACTTAACAAACTTTGCTTATCGTGTCGGAATAATATAAAGATAAAGTTTAAATTTGGTTGGAAATTTCCGGGTTGTCACAATATTCATTAGCCATAAGTGTAGCTAACATTTCAACTTCATCAATTGGTTCAGTTCCTTCTCCTAAAGAACATTCTCCTGTTCCTTGTAATTCTGGAAATTTTTCTAACAATTCTGCATGTGAATCTATAGTTTGAATATAATAACATGTATCATCTGCAGATTGAAGTTGTTGTGGCTCTATCAACAGAAAAGGTAACACTCTCGTCCTCTATACTTAGGGTCAATTTCTTACCAAATATGTCTATTATTGCTTTAGCCATGTTTAAGAATGGTCTTCCTAATATAAGAGAAACTCGAGAATCTTCTTCTATGTCCAGAATAACAAAATCTACTGGAAATACTAGAGTACCAACTTTAACTAGCATGTTCTCCATTATCCCTCTAGGATATTTTACTGACCGATCGGCTAGTTGTATGCTTATTCGTGTTGGTTTCAATTCTCCGAGGTCTAGTTTAGTGTATAATGAATATGGCATTAAATTTATACTAGCACCTAAATCTGCCAATGCTTCTATTGAATTAAGACTACCCAGAAAACATGAAATTGTGAAACTTCCTGGATCTGATAATTTTTCTGGTATCTTATTCAACAGTACTGCAGAACAATTAGCATTCATTGTAACAGCCGAAAGTTCTTCCATTTTCTTTCTATTTGTGATTCGATCTTTCAAGAATTTAGCATATCTTGGCATTCCCGAAATCACATCAATGAAAGGAAGATTGATATTTATTTGTTTAAACATATCCAAAAATTTGGATTGCTCGGCTTCAAGTCTTTCTTTTCTCATTTTACTTGGGTATGGAAGTGGTGGTTGGTATGGTTTAACATAAGGTTTTGCCTTAACTGTGTTATCTTCATTAACCTTTTCAACTACTGGTTCTGTTTCCTTTTCTTGCTCAGATTGTGGTTCTTGTGGAGTAGGAATAGAGTCATCAGAATTTACAGGTATTTCAGGTGGTTTCAGTGTAATACCACTTCTCGTGGTAATGGCTTTAGCTGTTTCATTTTGGGGGTTAGCATTTGTATCTCTAGGTAAACTTCTCGATTTTCTTTCACCTATCAACCTTGCTAGGTTGCTCACTTCTTGTTTCAGATTTTGAATAGAAGCTTGTTGATTTCTAAATGCTTGAGCATTTTGTTCATTGGTTTGTTTCTAAGATGTGAAAAATTGAGTTTGAGATTCAACTAGCTTCGACATCATGTCTTATAAATTTGGCTTTTTATCATCGGTTTGTGGTGGTTTATTTGGAAAAATAGGTCTTTGCTGATTGTAAGTATTATTAGATACTTGTTGATTGCTAGGACCTTGTTGGTTGTTGTATGGAACATTTTGGTTATAATTCTGATTTTGATTGTAGATTGGTCTTGGTGGTTGATAATTATTCTTATAATTATTTTCAGGCTTTTGGTTTATGTATGTAACATTCTCTCTTTGTTCCATTGTTTGTTCAATACTGAGACAATCTTTTGTCAAATGTGATCCTCCACACTGCTCACAACTAATTCGTATAGCGTGAATATCTTTAGTCATCTTTTCCATTCGTCTTTCGAAAGCATCTAACTTTGCGGAAATGGAATCAAAGTCATGGCTAGAATCTGCTCTAGCCGCTTTAGATGATCTAACGATATATTTTTCTTGATGCCACTTATGTGAGTGGGAAGCAGTGTTATCAATAATTTTGTAAGCTTCAGTTGCGGTTTTCTTCATAATGGAACCACCAGCTGCTATGTCGATGTCTTTTCGTGTAGTAATATCGCATCCTTGATAGAATATTTGTACTATTTGATAAGTGTCTAAACCATGTTGAGGACATCCTCTCAACAACTTTCCAAATCTTGTCCACGCCTCATATAGAGTTTCATTTGGCTTTTGTTTGAATGTAACAATTTCTCCTTGAAGTCTCACGTCTTTAGATGCCGGAAAGAATTGTTTAAGAAATTTTTCAACTAAAACATGCCATGTATCAATCGCCCCTTCAGGTAACGATTCTAACCAATCTTTGGCTTCTCCCTTTAAAGTCCAGGGAAATAACATGAGATAGATCTGTTCATCCTCAACTTCTCTGATCTTGAATAGAGTACAAATCCTATTAAAGGTACGGAGATGTTCGTTTGGATCTTCCTTCGGTGCACCACTAAATTGGCATTGATTAGTTACCATGTGTAGGATTTGTCCTTTGATTTCATAATCTGGTGCATTAATGTCTGGTTGAGTAATTGCATGACCTTGGCCAGTGCGTTTAGCCCTCATTCAGTCTTCCATACTTAGAGGTTCCAGATTTTCCATGATTAAAATTGTTGAATCTGAATCACTAGAGGATTCTGACTTAATGGCTTCTTCCTCGACAATCTCTGGATGAGTGATTTGTGGTTCAGGAGGAATGATTAGTGGTTCAGGATCTCTGAATTGTCCCTGAATATCCTCCAGATTCTCAATTGTGAGGTCGGGTTCAAAAAATGGATTATCGGAAATTTGAATTGAAGTACTTGGTCGACTAGATGACGATTATAAAGAAAAATCAACGGCGACAATGTTGGCTAGATGTCTTGATCGAGTTACAGGTGGTGAACGTATGAAAGGTGGTGAACGTTTTGCTCGGTGCATTCACTGAATATCCTATTAGTTAGAACGATAAAAATTATATAAGTTATCAAATTAATAGACTTTTCTGATTTTACCCACGTTTCGAATAGCCAATAGATGCAGCAGGTAGCCAGGACCCTTTAAATCGGAAGCCCACAACTCGCCACTAACAAATCCAACTATTACTACGAACCAGAAAATTTTGGATGTCTATCAATTTAACCACTTAAAATAATTTTTCGTCGAAGTTTGAATAAAATAAAGAAAATTCTATGTCCTAAAAACTAGAGCGTCGAGAAATAAGAAAGAAAAAGAATGCGTCGAAAAACGTCGAAAAATAAAAGGTCAAAAAATAATAATAAGAAAGTAAAGCGTTGAAACTTAAAAGTCTAAAAACTAAAAATTAAAACTTACGTCTATAGGAAATAAAACTTAAAGGAATTCTATATCCAAAACGGCAATAACTTAATTAGGCACTAAAATCTATTAAATACGGCGTCGCAAAATTCTAAAGCACCTAAATTTTAGTCTATAGAAAAAGCACTTAAGGGATTTTACGGCAAAGCCTAAAAATCTAGAAATAAAAATTAACTACGGCAAAATACTAGTCTTATAACTAATTACGAACGATAACTATACAATTACGAATAAAAAGATACAAAATATAAAAATAAAACTTAAAGTTATAAAAATACAATTTTTATAAAAATATTATTTTTATATTACTTATTTTATAAAAGTATCAATTTTTATATAAGTAATAAAACTAATAAAACTTAATCTTACAAATTAAGACTAAAATTAAAACTAAATAAAATATAAAACCCTAATTATTATTAAATTTATTATAATTATAATTAAAACCGTAACCCTAAGTCTGTCGGACTAGGATCAGACTCTGTCAAATCGACTCATGCGATCGCATGAGTATTCTGTTATGATTCCATGCGGTCGCATGGCTTCGGGTACCAGGCCAATTGTTGGGCTGCTACAGTATTGTGGCCCGATTACTTTTACTTATTTTTTTTTTCTGTTTTTAAATTATAGAAAATATAATATATAATAAAAACTTATATTTAAAAAAATACTTATTAGTTTTTGTAAATTAAAAACCTTTTTAATTTAAACACTTAAAAATATAGAAATATATACTTTTTTTATATTTTTGTTCTTTTCTAAAATTTAAAACTTATAAAAATATATTTTTACAAAAATAGTTTAAAACTTAATAAATTTTTTTTTATAGCGTTTCGCTTCGGCGTTTAATATGTTCCCCGGCAGCGGCGTCAAAAATACTTGATGTGTGCGAGGTGTAGTACGAAATAGTTATATTTTTGTTATGAAATACTATTAAATACGATACAATTTTACACAAGTAAAATATTAAATATATAAATGACTTAATTTAAAGCGTAAAGTAAATAACGATAATAAAAGTGCGATAATTTAAAGTGCGATAAATAAAATGACGATAAATAAAATTGCGATAATTAAAAAGTACGATAATTAAAAGTGCGATAAGATATAAAATAAAGGAATTATGCTTATTTAAACTTCCGTAATCATGAAGTTCGACGTGTTGATTTTAATTTATTACAATGGGTTAATTGTCCTTTGTCCTGGATTATTCGATATGTCCATACGGTTTTGTCCATAATAGTCCATCGGTCATAATTATAAAGTGCGAGGATCTTCGTCAAATTAACCTTATATTCGAAGTCAAATATTCCAACTAATTGGGGATTCGAACTGTAACAAGGTCTTAATACTTTGTTTAATGAATACACCAGGTTATCGAATGCGTGTAATCCAAGGTTTTACTACTTTGTTAACAATTATACCAATTACCCTTGAATGTAATCCACCCCTGTTTTAATGAGTCCATTAACCATTAATTCATTCCCGTGTCCGGTCAAATGAACAATAATTTGTATTTATAAATATCCCGCCCACCGTACCTGATTAAGCGTATGTGGTTATATATAGATACGTCAAATTGTAACCTTTATATTAAATTAACGAGGTATCGTTTAGTTAATATAAAGCCCATTAATAGCCCATAGTCTAATTTTCACAAGTGTCGTTCTTTTGTCTAAACCCCAATTATGGTACAAAGCCCAATTACCCAATCTTAATATTTAGCCTAACATCATGATTACTTCGGCTTAAATAAGCATAATAATAACTTAGCTACGAGACATTAATTTAAAAAGGTTGAACATAACTTACAATGAGTATTAATCGCGTAGTGTTACACGGACAGAATTTCGACTTACAAACTTAAAACATTCGCTAACATAACCTTATTATTATTAAACTTTAATATTAAAATTATAATTAAAATATAAATATATATTTAAGAGAGTGAGAGATAGATAATATATTGTGTAAAATTCGTTCGAAAAACGCTTCAATTTATAGATGTGGCAAGTTGCTTAGTGCCATGCGATCGCATGGTTTTTCTACTTCCTGGCCATGCGATCGCATGGCCGTCATTTCCTGGTCACCATGCAACAAAAACGTGGGCTGCTCGAGTTTTATTATAATATATAATATAATATATATAATTTTATATAATTATATATATATATATATTATATTATATTCTTGTGCATAGTGGACTTGTAATTTTAGGTCCGTTGCGCCGCGCGTTGATAGTTGGCTCGGGTCTCAGTTCCGGATTTTCGAACATCCTTTCGTATATTTAGATATCTTGTACTTTGCATTTCGCGGCTTGTACTCTTGTAATTTTTTAGACGTTTCTCATCAATATTTTGAACCACTTGGATTGTATTTTGTACTTTTTAGCGTTTTGGTCGTTTGCGTCTTCAAATCGTTGAATCTGTCTTTTATCTTCACCTTTTAATATTTAAACGAATATCACTTGTAAATAGAACAATTGCAACCAAAAGCTTATCTTTCTTGAAGGATAATGCTATGAAATATATGTTCATTTTTAGCATTATCAAATATAGATAACTTAGAAGATGGATATCGACAAGTTAAGTAAATTAACGTTTTACATTAAAATGATTATATATGTTTATCTAACCTTTAGACGTTATATCACGTTGCACCAACAAACGTTAAAAACTTGAAATCTATCTTACTTTTGTAAAACATTTTTACGATATAACATCTTCTTCTATTATAACCTTTTAATAAAATGATTATTTTATATATTTAGTTTTAGAAAAACAAAGTTATCATATTTGATTTAAATGTATAAAAACATTTCAATTTAAAAAGAACTTTATTAATTAGGACGTTTTATAAGATAATTTGTATATGACTTTTGAAGAATTTAAATAAAGTTTATATTATAAATTACAAGTAGATAAAGCGTTTAAAAAATGTAAACGTGATTGATATAATATTTTTCTACTATCTAATCGATTCCAAAATAAACTTTAAAAATATAATTAGTTTTGAAAAACTAAATATTGTATTATTACATATTTCAATATGAACAAATATATATCTTAAATAAGGATATACATATATATATCTTATACAATTGACAAAATATAATATTTTAACAGTTGATTTAAAATGATACATTTTTATAAACTACGAGACTCTGATTTATAGAAGCAAATGACCACAACGCTCAATTTTATAGGTTACATTTATTATAAGGTAAATTTTTGATGAGTAAAGTCAAATTATTAATAAGTGTACATGTCGCGTAACGTAAAAGGCTAGTTTTCTAAACGTACGAAAGTGCGTTTGAAAAACCGAAAGTGGTACATGAGTCGAGTGACAACGTTCAAGTCATTTGAGTAAAAATTACATTTTTACCATGAGCGTAAATATAATATAATATATAAGTAATTATATAAATTAAATATAATATATATATATAATAATAATAAAAAGTGTCGCCAGCCTTTCAATCGTGCATGTGAGCTGGAAATGGGAGCCATGCGATCGCATGGCCTCCCCTCACATTAACCATGCGATCGCATGGTGGCTAGGATCAGAAAACTTATTTAAAGCTTGCGAGTTCGGGTCAGTTTTACACACACACATTTTCCTCTATATCTCTCTATCTAAGATATATACTCCGTATGTTATTTAATTTATTTAAAATTATCATTATTATTATTATTATCAATATTAATATTATTATTATTATTAGTATTATTATTAGTATTATACATAAAATACTACGACAAGAGGTACGCGTGAGTTATTTAAAAACACGTTTTGTGAGCGGGATAGGGCTAAGGAAATTATGGGTTATAGCTATGGAGGTGATGGGTAATGTTCATGGGTATGCTCGTGAGGTCAATCTAGTGTTTATCATTTCCGTTGCGTTTACGTACCTTTCCTGCAATATTGAATCTCAATATTGATATGTGAGTACTCATAACTTAACTTTTACATACTAATAGTGTATCCCTGACTAGTGCTCGAGTATATAGGATTATGCATTGTACTTTTGATATTGCCTTTAGTTAGGTTATGTTGAATCCTGAATTAGTTATATATGCGGTTGAGATAAGGTATAAGATATGCATGTCGTTGGAAAGTTAGCGAAAAATTAAGAACTTTTCCTTTAGATATCGAATGGTTTCAATGATCGGATATGAAGTTATAGTCAATCGAATTTTTGTATTATTATTAAAAATGATTATTATTATCGTCGTTCTAGTTTTATCTTATTATTATTATTATTATTATTACCTTTATCAATAAAGAGATTTATCATTAAAAATTGTTATTTTTATTATTATTACTATCGTTATTATCGTTAAAGTTATAATTAGTATTATTATTATTATCTAATTATTATTATTATTATTATTATTATTATTATTATTATTATTATTATTATTATTATCATTATTATTATCATTATTAATATATATATCATTATTTAAAAATGGTTATTGTTATTGTTATTATTATTATTATATCATCATTAAAATAATTATTAGTATTATCGTTAATAATGTCATAGTAATTATCATTATTAGTATTATTGTAATTAAAACCTAATTAAAAGCTAATTATTTTGATTACTATTATTATCATTATTATAAACACGATATAAAAGACGATTAAAAGCTATTAAATGAAACGATAAAGAAATAATGAGTAAGAGTATCATGATGAAATTAAAATATTATAAGATATTGATTTAGATAAAATTATCGTTCTTATTATTTTTATCATTACTATTATTATTAAAAGTATCGTTAGTATTAAAACTATCATTTTAACAAAAAATATCATTTTAATAGAAATGTCATTGTTATTATAAAATATCATTATTATTATCATTTTAAATAGAATTATTATTTTAAAGATAATATTAAAAATTATCGTAAATATTAAAGTTATCATAATTAGAATTATCGTTTTATTATAATGACATCTTAGTAATTATAAATATTGATATTTTTATAATAATAATTATTATTACAAAATAATACAACTTTTACTTACTATTATTATAGATATTATTTTATCAAATAAATATGTGATACAAACATATTTTACTACGTGTACTAAATTACTTTAATAATACCTATCGTATTATCTTTATGATATTAAATGAACTCTATAAATTTTATTACTTAATATATATAAAAGTATATTTTATTATATAAGTTTTAATATAAAATTTTATTTATTAATAAATAAATTATATTATTTACTTTAATAAATCTTTTAAAGATATTTAAAAATATAAAACGACGATATTTAAACTATATATTAATCATGTATAGATTATTGGAAATTATTTTGAGTCAAATTGACTTTTGTTGACTTTTGCATATTAGTCTCGAGCATTAGGATTGTGGTACACTATGACTGGACTTAATTTGTTAGACAAATATTGACCAACATATATATATATATATATATATATATATATATATATATATATATATATATATATATATATATATATATATATATATATATATATATATATATATATATATAATTAATTTAGGTTCGTGAATCTGAGGCCAACCTTGCACTTGTTCAATGACGTATTTTTACTACGAAATACAGTATGGTGAGTTTCATTTGCATTTTTACCCTTTATATTTTTGGGCTGAGAATACATGCGAAATTATTTTAAATATTTTACGAAATAGACACAAGTAATCGAAACTACATTATATGGTTGAATGATCGAAGACGAATATGCCCCTTTTGCTTGGTAACCTAAGAATTAGTAAACCGATCTACTAATTGACACGGATCCTAAAGATAGATCTATTGGGCCTAACGAACCCCATCCAAAGTACCGGATACTTTAGTACTTCGAATTCATTTTTATCATGTCCGAAGGATTTCCCAGAATGATAGGGGATATTCTTATATGCATCTTGTTAATATCAGTTACCAGGTGTTCAATCCATATGAATGATTTTTGTCTCTATGCATGGGACGTATATTTATGAGAACTAGAAATGAAATTCTTGTGGTCTATTAAACTGTTGGAAATGAATGTTTATGATAAACTAATGAACTCACCAACCTTTTGGTTGACACTTTAAAGCATGTTTATTCTCAGGTATTAAAGAAATCTTCCGCTGTGCATTTTCTCATTTTAAAGATATTACTTGAAGTCAATCATGGCATATTTCAAAAGACATTGCATTCAAGTCATTGAGTTCAATAGAGATTATTATTAAATAAATGATAGATTAGATCATTTATAGTTGGACATTATGAAATGGTATGCATGCCTGTCAATTTTTGATGTAAAGAAAGTTTACCTTTTAAAAATGAATGCAATGTTTGAAAAATGTATCATATAGAGGTCAAATACCTCGCGATGTAATCAACTATTGTGAATCGTTTATAATGTATATAAACGGGTCTTTTCAGTTGGTATTAGAGCGGTGGTCTTAGCGAACCAGGTCTGCATTAGTGTGTCTAACTAATAAGTCGTTAGGATGCATTAGTGAGTCTGGACTTCGACCGTGTCTGCATGTCAAAAGTTTTGCTTATCATTTTATGTCAAAAATCATCTACTTATCATCCTTAAGAAATTACCTGCTTATCATTATTAGTCTAGACACATCTTGCTACATTAACAGCATGAGTAGTGTATAGACAAAATTCATATCTTAGCGTATGTGCTAAATCATATCTTATCGTATCTGTTACTTTAAACTTTGCCTGAGATATCCCCCAAATTCCTCCGTAATCTACGAAATCTTATGATCTATATATATAGATATCCTATGTAAATAGAATAACATCCGATAGCCAGAAAATCATTTTATATCGGGAAAAAAAATCCTTTATCCAATCGTACGAAATGGAATTTGTCATTAGTTCAAGTCACTCGGTTTCTGAAATGGAATTCCACTCCAGCTCCGAAAGCAGTGTGACCAGAATGGATCAACCAATCAGCCATCATCTATTCTGGATGAATTGGGGATGGATTCGTAGCCTCGTCAATCATTGGAGACAAGAAGAAGGTGATCCCTTCCATCCACCACATTGCCCTCTTGATGAAGAACCTGAAGCACTTACCGGTGAACCAATTCGAAACACCATTTTCTCTCTCATTTCCAGAGTATCTCATAACGATTATATATTACATCAAATTTTAGATTTTATTTATCCGCTCGTCCAAACCGAAAATCACCCCAGTGTAATAGAAGAAGTCAACGAGCTTCGCGCTCGGGTAGTAGCTTTGGAGAATATGATGCAAAGATTACAAACACCAGCAGCATAACCAGTAACACCATCATCAAAGCCAACATTACCATTACCACCCCCAACCACAACCGCGTCGTAAACCTCATTTTCACAATCTGTACCACGAGCATCAACGTCATACGTGTAGTGACCCGAACTTTTCCATGTTTATATATATTAATTGAGATTGATATTTACATGATTAAATGTTTCCAACATGTTAAGCAATCAAACTTGTTAAGACTTGATTAATTGAAATATGTTTCATATAGACAATTGACCACCCAAGTTGACCGGTGATTCACGAACGTTAAAACTTGTAAAAACTATATGATGACATATATATGGATATATATATATAGTTAACATGATACTATGATAAGTAAACATATCATTAAGTATATTTACAATGAACTACATATGTAAAAACAAGACTACTAACTTAATGATTTTTAAACGAGACATATATGTAACGATTATCGTTGTAAAGACATTTAATGTATATATATCATATTAAGAGATATTCATACATGATAATATCATGATAATATAATAATTTAAAATCTCATTTGATATTATAAACATTGGGTTAACAACATTTAACAAGATCGTTAACCTAAAGGTTTCAAAACAACACTTACATATAACGACTAACGATGACTTAACGACTCAGTTAAAATGTATATACATGTAGTGTTTTAATATGTATTTATACACTTTTGAAAGACTTCAATACACTTATCAAAATACTTCTACTTAACAAAAATGCTTACAATTACATCCTCGTTCAGTTTCATCAACAATTCTACTCGTATGCACCCGTATTCGTACTCGTACAATACACAGCTTTTAGATGTATGTACTATTGGTATATACACTCCAATGTGAGTCACCTAACACATGTGGGAACCATCATTTGGCAACTAGCAAGAAATATCTCATAAAATTACAAAAATATGAGTAATCATTCATGACTTATTTACATGAAAACAAAATTACATATCCTTTATATCTAATCCATACACCAACGACCAAAAACACCTACAAACACTTTCATTCTTCAATTTTCTTCATCTAATTGATCTCTCTCAAGTTCTATCTTCAAGTTCTAAGTGTTCTTCATATATTCTACAAGTTCTAGTTACATAAAATCAAGAATACTTTCAAGTTTGCTAGCTCACTTCCAATCTTGTAAGGTGATCATCCAACCTCAAGAAATCTTTGTTTCTTACAGTAGGTTATCATTCTAATACAAGGTAATAATCATATTCAAACTTTGGTTCAATTTCTATAACTATAACAATCTTATTTCAAGTGATGATCTTACTTGAACTTGTTTTCGTGTCATGATTCTGCTTCAAGAACTTCGAGCCATCCAAGGATCCATTGAAGCTAGATCCATTTTTCTCTTTTCCAGTAGGTTTATCCAAGGAACTTAAGGTAGTAATGATGTTCATAACATCATTCGATTCATACATATAAAGCTATCTTATTCGAAGGTTTAAATTTGTAATCACTAGAACATAGTTTAGTTAATTCTAAACTTGTTCGCAAACAAAAGTTAATCCTTCTAACTTGACTTTTAAAATCAACTAAACACATGTTCTATATCTATATGATATGCTAACTTAATGATTTAAAACCTGGAAACACGAAAAACACCGTAAAACCGGATTTACGCCGTCGTAGTAACACCGCGGGCTGTTTTGGGTTAGTTAATTAAAAACTATGATAAACTTTGATTTTAAAGTTGTTATTCTGAGAAAATGATTTTTATTATGAACATGAAACTATATCCAAAAATTATGATTAAACTTAAAGTGGAAGTATGTTTTCTAAAATGGTCATCTAGACGTCGTTCTTTCGACTGAAATGACTACCTTTACAAAAACGACTTGTAACTTATTTTTCCGACTATAAACCTATACTTTCTGTTTAGATTCATAAAATAGAGTTCAATATGAAATCATAGCAATTTGATTCACTCAAAACGGATTTAAAATGAAGAAGTTATGGGTAAAACAAGATTGGATAATTTTTCTCATTTTAGCTACGTGAAAATTGGTAACAAATCTATTCCAACCATAACTTAATCAACTTGTATTGTATATTATGTAATCTTGAGATACCATAGACACGTATACAATGTTTCGACCTATCATGTCGACACATCTATATATATTTCGGAACAACCATAGACACTCTATATGTGAATGTTGGAGTTAGCTATACAGGGTTGAGGTTGATTCCAAAATATATATAGTTTGAGTTGTGATCAATACTGAGATACGTATACACTGGGTCGTGGATTGATTCAAGATAATATTTATCGATTTATTTCTGTACATCTAACTGTGGACAACTAGTTGTAGGTTACTAACGAGGACAGCTGACTTAATAAACTTAAAACATCAAAATATATTAAAAGTGTTGTAAATATATTTTGAACATACTTTGATATATATGTATATATTGTTATAGGTTCGTGAATCAACCAGTGGCCAAGTCTTACTTCCCGACGAAGTAAAAAAATCTGTGAAAGTGAGTTATAGTCCCACTTTTAAAATCTAATATTTTTGGGATGAGAATACATGCAGGTTTTATAAATGATTTACAAAATAGACACAAGTACATGAAACTACATTCTATGGTTGAATTATCGAAATCGAATATGCCCCTTTTTATTAAGTCTGGTAATCTAAGAATTAGGGAACAGACACCCTAATTGACGCGAATCCTAAAGATAGATCTATTGGGCCTCACAAACCCCATCCAAAGTACCGGATGCTTTAGTACTTCGAAATTTATATCATATCCGAAGGGTGTCCCGGAATGATGGGGATATTCTTATATATGCATCTTGTTAATGTCGGTTACCAGGTGTTCACCATATGAATTATTTTTATCTCTATGTATGGGATGTGTATTGAAATATGAAATCTTGTGGTCTATTATTATGATTTGATATATATAGGTTAAACCTATAACTCACCAACATTTTTGTTGACGTTTTAAGCATGTTTATTCTCAGGTGATTATTAAGAGCTTCCGCTGTCGCATACTTAAATAAGGACGAGATTTGGAGTCCATGCTTTTATGATATTGTGTAAAAACTGCATTCAAGAAACTTATTTTGTTGTAACATATTTGTATTGTAAACCATTATGTAATGGTCGTGTGTAAACAGGATATTTTAGATTATCATTATTTGATAATCTACGTAAAGCTTTTTAAAACCTTTATCTATGAAATAAAGGTTATGGTTTATTTTAAAAATGAATGCAGTCTTTGAAAAACGTCTCATATAGAGGTCAAAACCTCGCAACGAAATCAATTAATATGGAACGTTTTTAATCAATAAGAACGGGACATTTCAGTTGGTATCCGAGCGTTGGTCTTAGAGAACCAGAATTTTGCATTAGTGTGTCTTATCGAGTTTGTTAGGATGCATTAGTGAGTCTGGACTTCGACCGTGTTTACTTGAAAAATGATTGCTTAACAAATTTTGTTGGAAACTATATATTTTTAACATGTGAATATTATGTGATATATTAATCTCTTAACGCGTTTGATATTATGTGATAGATGTCTACCTCTAGAACGAGTCCCATTGACTCACTTAATAATAATGAAGAGTCAAATATAAATTGGAATGATTCGTGGACTGATTCACAAGTTCCCGAAGAGGAACCGGAAGAAGAGTCGGAACCGGAAGAAGAATCGGAACCGGAAGAAGAATCGGAACCGGATGAAGAAATAGAACCGGTGGGGGAAATAATAAAACGGTTAAGTAAAAGAAAATCCTCAACCAACCGACCAAGGTTAATTATGGTCAATGGTGTTTCCGCCAAGGAAGCAAAATATTGGGAGGATTACCAATTCTCCGATGAATCGGATTCCGACGAGAATTCCGATGATGTTATAGAAATTACCCCAACTGAATTTAAAAAGGCAAAAGAAAATAATAAGGGAAAGGGCATAAAAATAGAGAAATCTAATTCCAACCCCGATGAACTTTATATGTATCGTCAACCCCCGAAGTCCTTAAGTTGTAACAATGACCCGGGAACCTCTAAACCACCAGGTTTTTCTAAACCAATGTGGATCACGACGGCTCGTATTAGGGGAACATCATATATCCCTAGAAACTTGGCAAAACGAACCAAAACCGAAGAAGAAGAAACAAGCGAGTCGGAATAAGATAGTTGTATTCGTGTGGTGTAATATATGTAATATAGTGTGCTTATGCTTTATGATATATGTAAAAATTGCTTGTATTAATAAGTATATTTTTTTTATGAATCTAACTCTTGTCTATTTTACAGTATAAAAACACAAAATGGATAGACAACCCAATATTTTAAGAGACCTACCCGGAGACATGATTGATGAAATCTTGTCTAGAGTCGGCCAGAATTCCTCGGCACAACTATTTAAGGCGAGATCAGTTTGTAAGACATTCGAAGAACGTTCCAAGAATGTCTTGGTTTATAAGAGACTTTCGTTTGAAAGATGGGGGATATCACATTGGGAAACCCATAAGTTACGATGTGTTTACTTTGACGCATATATTGCGGGGAACCCAAATGCTATTTTACGCAACGGGTTAAGAAATTATTTTGACTCAATATATCCGAATATTGGACTTCGTGATTTAGAAAAAGCGGCTAACATGCAACATAAAGAAGCATGTTATGCTTACGGATTAGTAATGTTCGCTTCTCACCAAAGGGAGAACAAGAACATCGGGCTACAACTATTAAACAAAACATTTCCACAAGTGACGGAGTCGGTAATTGGGGTAAGAAATGAGGTTTTTAGATTATTACGGGACTGTTGGACATTACGTAACCCTCGTCCCTTTGACGACGTTACAACACGCTGTCTTATCAACGACCATAACGGTTATGTTGCACAAGACCAAGGATGGGAAGTGGTCCTAGTAAAACCAGAATGCATGACTTGTTTCTGGACGTATGAATTACGTGTCTTTATTGCCTTTGCTGAACGACTTGTGTACTAGCTAGAATTATCTTCACAACTATCTTGTATCAAAGTTATTGTGTGCTATATTTCATGCTTTATGTAAAATAAGCGGTATTGTAAGTTTGTAAAATATTGTGTAAAAGTTTGAACGCGAAATATTATTATAATCAGTTTTTCATATAGAATTGAAGTAGTTGAATTGTATATTAGCTACTAAGTATGAACTTAACGGGTAAGTACTACCCGAATTTAAACTTATAAAATGCTAATATGAAGAAAAAGCTTTTATAAATGAGTTCATATTATGCTACGAAATACTATTAACTACTCTTAATATTCTGTATGATTAACTTATTCCATTTGACTATTTTGAAGGAAATGGCACCGACTACTCGACATACCGTGAATATGAATGAAGAGGAATTCCATACTTTTCTAGCTTCAAACATAGCCGCAGTACAGGCTGCGCTACATAGCAACAATAACCTTGGATCTAGCAGTACAGGAAATCGTGTAGGATGCACCTACAAAGAATTCACTGCCTGTAAACCTTTGGAATTTGATGGAACCGAAGGACCGATCGGATTGAAACGGTGGACCGAGAAGGTCGAATCGGTGTTTGCCATAAGTAAGTGTACTGAAGAGGACAAAGTGAAGTACGCTACGCATACCTTCATAGGTTCTGCGTTAACATGGTGGAATACCTATCTAGAGCAAGTGGGACAAGACGATGCGTACGCACTACCGTGGTCAGCATTCAAGCACTTGATGAACGAGAAGTACCGTCCGAGAACCGAGGTCAATAAGCTCAAAACAGAACTTAGAGGGTTACGAACCCAAGGATTTGATATTACCACGTACGAAAGACGATTCACAGAATTGTGCCTATTATGTCCGGGAGCATTCGAAGATGAAGAAGAGAAGATCGACGCGTTTGTGAAAGGATTACCGGAAAGAATCCAAGAAGATATAAGTTCACACGAGCCCGCCTCCATACAACAGGCATGTAGAATGGCTCACAAACTAGTGAACCAGATTGAAGAAAGAATTAAAGAACAGACTGCTGAAGAGGCCAATGTGAAGCAAGTCAAAAGAAAGTGGGAGGAAAACGGTGATAAGAATCACCAATACAACAACAACAACAATTACAACAATAATCGCAACAATTATCCCAACAATCGCAACATCAATCGCAACTACAACAAACGGCCCAACAACAACAACAACAACAACAACAGCAACTACAACAATCATCCCAACAACAATAATAACCGCAACAACAACAACAATCAGAAGCAGCTATGCCAAAGGTGTGAAAAGTATCACTCGGGGTTCTGCACCAAATTTTGCAACAAGTGTAAAAGAAATGGTCATAGCGCGGCGAAGTGTGAGGTCTACGGACCAGGGGTTAATAGAACGAAAGGAACAAATGGTGTCGGAACTAGTAATGGCGGAGCAAGTAGTGTCGGAGCAAGTTATGCCAATGTAGTTTGTTATAAATGTGGAAAACCGGGCCACATTATTAGAAATTGCCCGAACCAGGAGAACACGAATGGACAAGGCCGTGGAAGAGTTTTCAATATTAATGCGGCAGAGGCACAGGAAGACCCGGAGCTTGTTACAGGTACGTTTCTTATTGACAATAAATCTGCTTACGTTTTATTTGATTCGGGTGCGGATAGAAGCTATATGAGTAGAGATTTTTGTGCTAAATTAAGTTGTCCATTGACGCCTTTGGATAGTAAATTTTTACTCGAATTAGCAAATGGTAAATTAATTTCAGCAGATAATATATGTCGGAATCGAGAAATTAAACTGGTTAGCGAAACATTTAAGATTGATTTGATACCAGTAGAGTTAGGGAGTTTTGATGTGATAATCGGTATGGACTGGTTGAAAGAAGTGAAAGCGGAGATCGTTTGTTACAAAAATGCAATTCGCATTATACGAGAAAAAGGAAAACCCTTAATGGTGTACGGAGAAAAGGGCAACGCGAAGCTACATCTTATTCGTAATTTGAAGGCACAAAAACTAATAAGAAAAGGTTGCTATGCTGTTCTAGCACACGTTGAGAAAGTACAAACTGAAGAAAAGAGCATCAATGATGTTCCCATTGCAAAAGAATTTTCCGATGTATTTCCGAAAGAATTACCGGGATTACCCCCACATCGATCCGTTGAATTTCAAATAGATCTTGTACCAGGAGCTGCACCAATAGCTCGTGCTCCTTACAGACTCGCACCCAGCGAGATGAAAGAACTGCAAAGCCAATTACAAGAACTTTTAGAGCGTGGTTTCATTCGACCAAGCACATCACCGTGGGGAGCTCCTATTTTGTTTGTCAAGAAGAAAGATGGTACATTCAGGTTGTGTATCGACTACCGAGAGTTGAACAAACTTACCATCAAGAACCGCTACCCACTACCGAGAATCGACGACTTATTTGATCAACTACAAGGCTCGTCTGTTTATTCAAAGATTGACTTACGTTCCGGGTATCATCAAATGCGGGTGAAAGAAGATGATATTCCAAAGACTGCTTTCAGAACACGTTACGGTCATTACGAGTTTATGGTCATGCCGTTTGGTTTAACTAATGCACCAGCTGTGTTCATGGACCTTATGAACCGAGTGTGTGGACCATACCTTGACAAGTTTGTCATTGTTTTCATTGATGACATACTTATTTACTCAAAGAATGACCAAGAACACGGTGAACATTTGAGAAAGGTGTTAGAAGTATTGAGGAAGGAAGAATTGTACGCTAAGTTTTCAAAGTGTGCATTTTGGTTGGAAGAAGTTCAATTCCTCGGTCACATAATGAACAAAGAAGGTATTAAGGTGGATCCGGCAAAGATAGAAACTGTTGAAAAGTGGGAAACCCCGAAAACTCCGAAACACATACGCCAGTTTTTAGGACTAGCTGGTTACTACAGAAGGTTCATCCAAGACTTTTCCAGAATAGCAAAACCCTTGACTGCATTAACGTATAAAGGGAAGAAATTTGAATGGAATGATGAACAAGAGAAAGCGTTTCAGTTATTGAAGAAAAAGCTAACTACGGCACCTATATTGTCATTGCCTGAAGGGAATGATGATTTTGTGATTTATTGTGACGCATCAAAGCAAGGTCTCGGTTGTGTATTAATGCAACGAACGAAGGTGATTGCTTATGCGTCTAGACAATTGAAGATTCACGAACAAAATTATACGACGCATGATTTGGAATTAGGCGCAGTTGTTTTTGCATTAAAGACTTGGAGGCAATACTTATATGGGGTTAAAAGTATTATATATACCGACCACAAAAGTCTTCAACACATATTTAATCAGAAACAACTGAATATGAGGCAGCGTAGGTGGATTGAATTATTGAATGATTACGACTTTGAGATTCGTTACCACCCGGGGAAGGCAAATGTGGTAGCCGATGCCTTGAGCAGGAAGGACAGAGAACCCATTCGAGTAAAATCTATGAATATAATGATTCATAATAACCTTACTACTCAAATAAAGGAGGCGCAACAAGGAGTTTTAAAAGAGGGAAATTTAAAGGATGAAATACCCAAAGGATCGGAGAAGCATCTTAATATTCGGGAAGACGGAACCCGGTATAGGGCTGAAAGGATTTGGGTACCAAAATTTGGAGATATGAGAGAAATGGTACTTAGAGAAGCTCATAAAACCAGATACTCAATACATCCTGGAACGGGGAAGATGTACAAGGATCTCAAGAAACATTTTTGGTGGCCGGGTATGAAAGCTGATGTTGCTAAATACGTAGGAGAATGTTTGACGTGTTCTAAGGTCAAAGCTGAGCATCAAAAACCATCAGGTCTACTTCAACAACCCGAAATCCCGGAATGGAAATGGGAAAACATTACCATGGATTTCATCACTAAATTGCCAAGGACTGCAAGTGATTTTGATACTATTTGGGTAATAATTGATCGTCTCACCAAATCAGCACACTTCCTGCCAATAAGAGAAGATGACAAGATGGAGAAGTTAGCACGACTGTATTTGAAGAGTGTCATCTCCAGACATGGAATACCAATCTCTATTATCTCTGATAGGGATGACAGATTTATATCAAGATTCTGGCAGACATTACAGCAAGCATTAGGAACTCGTCTAGACATGAGTACTGCCTATCATCCACAAACTGATGGGCAGAGCGAAAGGACGATACAAACGCTTGAAGACATGCTACGAGCATGTGTTATTGATTTCGGAAACAGTTGGGATCGACATCTACCGTTAGCAAAATTTTCCTACAACAACAGCTACCATTCAAGCATTGAGATGGCACCGTTTGAAGCACTTTATGGTAGAAAGTGCAGGTCTCCGATTTGTTGGAGTGAAGTGGGGGATAGACAGATTACGGGTCCGGAGATTATACAAGAAACTACCGAGAAGATCATCCAAATTCAACAACGGTTGAAAACCGCCCAAAGTCGACAAAAGAGCTACGCTGACATTAAAAGAAAAGATATAGAATTTGAAATTGGAGAGATGGTCATGCTTAAAGTTGCACCTTGGAAAGGCATTGTTCGATTTGGTAAATGAGGGAAATTAAATCCAAGGTATACTTGACCATTCAAGATTATTGATCGTGTCGGACCAGTAGCTTACCGACTTGAGTTACCTCAACAACTCACGGCTGTACATAACACTTTCCACGTCTTGAATTTGAAGAAATGTTTTGCTAAAGAAGATCTCACTATTCCGTTAGATGAAATCCAAATCAACGAAAAACTTCAATTCATCGAAGAACCCGTCGAAATAATGGATCGTGAGGTTAAAAGACTTAAGCAAAACAAGATACCAATTGTTAAGGTTCGATGGAATGCTCGTAGAGGACCCGAGTTCACCTGGGAGCGTGAAGATCAGATGAAGAAGAAATACCTGCATCTATTTTCAGAAGATTCGTCAACACCTTCAACAGCTTAAAATTTCGGGACGAAATTTATTTAACGGGTAGGTACTGTAGTGACCCGAACTTTTCCATGTTTATATATATTAATTGAGATTGATATTTACATAATTAAATGTTTCCAACATGTTAAGCAATCAAACTTGTTAAGACTTGATTAATTGAAATATGTTTCATATAGACAATTGACCACCCAAGTTGACCGGTGATTCACGAACGTTAAAACTTGTAAAAACTATATGATGACATATATATGGATATATATATAGTTAACATGATACTATGATAAGTAAACATATCATTAAGTATATTTACAATGAACTACATATGTAAAAACAAGACTACTAACTTAATGATTTTTAAACGAGACATATATGTAACGATTATCGTTGTAAAGACATTTAATGTATATATATCATATTAAGAGATATTCATACATGATAATATCATGATAATATAATAATTTAAAATCTCATTTGATATTATAAACATTGGGTTAACAACATTTAACAAGATCGTTAACCTAAAGGTTTCAAAACAACACTTACATATAACGACTAACGATGACTTAACGACTCAGTTAAAATGTATATACATGTAGTGTTTTAATATGTATTTATACACTTTTGAAAGACTTCAATACACTTATCAAAATACTTCTACTTAACAAAAATGCTTACAATTACATCCTCGTTCAGTTTCATCAACAATTCTACTCGTATGCACCCGTATTCGTACTCGTACAATACACAGCTTTTAGATGTATGTACTATTGGTATATACACTCCAATGTGAGTCACCTAACACATGTGGGAACCATCATTTGGCAACTAGCAAGAAATATCTCATAAAATTACAAAAATATGAGTAATCATTCATGACTTATTTACATGAAAACAAAATTACATATCCTTTATATCTAATCCATACACCAACGACCAAAAACACCTACAAACACTTTCATTCTTCAATTTTCTTCATCTAATTGATCTCTCTCAAGTTTTATCTTCAAGTTCTAAGTGTTCTTCATATATTCTACAAGTTCTAGTTACATAAAATCAAGAATACTTTCAAGTTTGCTAGCTCACTTCCAATCTTGTAAGGTGATCATCCAACCTCAAGAAATCTTTGTTTCTTACAGTAGGTTATCATTCTAATACAAGGTAATAATCATATTCAAACTTTGGTTCAATTTCTATAACTATAACAATCTTATTTCAAGTGATGATCTTACTTGAACTTGTTTTCGTGTCATGATTCTGCTTCAAGAACTTCGAGCCATCCAAGGATCCATTGAAGCTAGATCCATTTTTCTCTTTTCCAGTAGGTTTATCCAAGGAACTTAAGGTAGTAATGATGTTCATAACATCATTCGATTCATACATATAAAGCTATCTTATTCGAAGGTTTAAATTTGTAATCACTAGAACATAGTTTAGTTAATTCTAAACTTGTTCGCAAACAAAAGTTAATCCTTCTAACTTGACTTTTAAAATCAACTAAACACATGTTCTATATCTATATGATATGCTAACTTAATGATTTAAAACCTGGAAACACGAAAAACACCGTAAAACCGGATTTACGCCGTCGTAGTAACACCGCGGGCTGTTTTGGGTTAGTTAATTAAAAACTATGATAAAATTTGATTTTAAAGTTGTTATTCTGAGAAAATGATTTTTATTATGAACATGAAACTATATCCAAAAATTATGATTAAACTTAAAGTGGAAGTATGTTTTCTAAAATGGTCATCTAGACGTCGTTCTTTCGACTGAAATGACTACCTTTACAAAAATGACTTGTAACTTATTTTTCCGACTCTAAACCTATACTTTCTGTTTAGATTCATAAACTAGAGTTCAATATGAAATCATAGCAATTTGATTCACTCAAAACGGATTTAAAATGAAGAAGTTATGGGTAAAACAAGATTGGATAATTTTTCTCATTTTAGCTACGTGAAAATTGGTAACAAATCTATTCCAACCATAACTTAATCAACTTGTATTGTATATTATGTAATCTTGAGATACCATAGACACGTATACAATGTTTCGACCTATCATGTCGACACATCTATATATATTTCGGAACAACCATAGACACTCTATATGTGAATGTTGGAGTTAGCTATACAGGGTTGAGGTTGATTCCAAAATATATATAGTTTGAGTTGTGATCAATACTGAGATACGTATACACTGGGTCGTGGATTGATTCAAGATAATATTTATCGATTTATTTCTGTACATCTAACTGTGGACAACTAGTTGTAGGTTACTAACGAGGACAGCTGACTTAATAAACTTAAAACATCAAAATATATTAAAAGTGTTGTAAATATATTTTGAACATACTTTGATATATATGTATATATTGTTATAGGTTCGTGAATCAACCAGTGGCCAAGTCTTACTTCCCGACGAAGTAAAAAAATCTGTGAAAGTGAGTTATAGTCCCACTTTTAAAATCTAATATTTTTGGGATGAGAATACATGCAGGTTTTATAAATGATTTACAAAATAGACACAAGTACATGAAACTACATTCTATGGTTGAATTATCGAAATCGAATATGCCCCTTTTTATTAAGTCTGGTAATCTAAGAATTAGGGAACAGACACCCTAATTGACGCGAATCCTAAAGATAGATCTATTGGGCCTCACAAACCCCATCCAAAGTACCGGATGCTTTAGTACTTCGAAATTTATATCATATCCGAAGGGTGTCCCGGAATGATGGGGATATTCTTATATATGCATCTTGTTAATGTCGGTTACCAGGTGTTCACCATATGAATTATTTTTATTTCTATGTATGGGATGTGTATTGAAATATGAAATCTTGTGGTCTATTATTATGATTTGATATATATAGGTTAAACCTATAACTCACCAACATTTTTGTTGACGTTTTAAGCATGTTTATTCTCAGGTGATTATTAAGAGCTTCCGCTGTCGCATACTTAAATAAGGACGAGATTTGGAGTCCATGCTTGTATGATATTGTGTAAAAACTGCATTCAAGAAACTTATTTTGTTGTAACATATTTGTATTGTAAACCATTATGTAATGGTCGTGTGTAAACAGGATATTTTAGATTATCATTATTTGATAATCTACGTAAAGCTTTTTAAAACCTTTATCTATGAAATAAAGGTTATGGTTTATTTTAAAAATGAATGCAGTCTTTGAAAAACGTCTCATATAGAGGTCAAAACCTCGCAACGAAATCAATTAATATGGAACGTTTTTAATCAATAAGAACGGGACATTTCAATACGCACCATAAATACCAAGGAGTACCAACAACAATAACTGATGAAGTATAAATTCATAACTTCATTGGAGAAACATTCTGCTGCGATTATGTAATCTCTAAAGTCTTAGAGATTATCTAATCTAGTCCTAACCACAAATCAGTTAAGCAAACCAAAATGGTAGAAGGAAGAGTAGAAACCCTGACCAGAATGGTGCATGATTTACAAACCAGATTTGTTTTACCAACAACATCAACAGTACCGTTAGCATCACCATCACTGTAACGACCCGGAAAATTTCGACTAATTTTAAACCAAACTCTCGATACGATTTCGTAATCTCGACACGATAAGAGAAATCTGTTAGGTTGATTCTCAAAAATGTTGGAACTATGTTCATATAAAAAAATTAACTTTGACTGTGTCCGAAGATTCACGAACAATTAATTGTAAATAGATAAGTGTGTGTGTGTATATATATATATATATATATATATATATATATATATATATATATATATATATATATATATATATATATATATATATATGAAATATATACTTAATTGATAATTATATGTATATTGTTATATATTAAAATCAGTATTATTAATGATATTATTATTATTAATATTTGTTTATTAATTAGATATAATATAATTTATAAAAGTAAATAGTTATGTGTAAACAGATATATATATCACAAACATATATTATCATTATTGTTCTGCTTTTTCTTTTTCTGTTTTGCCCGTGAACCAGTGTCAACTAATTTCTGTATAAAACAAACAATCATCTTTTATTAAGGATAGGAAGTCAATCAATTGTTCCATCTGCATAAAATACAAAATATACAATTAAGTGACATCATCTGACATCATCATCTAATGATTTAAACGAAAACAAGAACCATCATGTTCACCACTTTTAAACCAACAACTCTCTCCCTACCTCACTCATCTTCTTTCTCCCTCTATAAATCATTGTAACCAAATACACCATCGGATTTCTTCAGTTCTATCACCCAAATCACCACATCCATCGGCCTATTATTAGCCGGGAACAACCATCACCTTTTAATCACTAATCTTCAAACACCAACGTAGACTAACACTTTTAACTACTTTCTGTTTCTTCCATAATGAATAACACCACCATTATTTTAAGTTACACAAAATCGAACACAACCAATCTAACAACTTCAATCACCACTACTATCTATTTCTCTATCATCACCGTAGCTTCACCTCTGCCGCCAAACACCACCGTGATCATTTTAATCTTAGCCGGCTACCACCAACATGGTCACGATCACCACCACCTTCATCTAAACTGAAACTCATTAACTATCATCACATAACCACCATTGTCAATCTCTTGTTTTCTGTTTTCTTTCAACCTATCGACCACCAAAAACCTCACCACCATTTTCTTTATTACTACTAGTTAATATGAATTGCTGCTGCATATAGTTTCATTTTTTTCTGCTATTATCGTTACCAAAACCCAACCACAAACACCTTTGCCAACACTTCATCCGAACAAGGCATCACCATCTAAACAACCATAGTAAACCATTCTCACCCATTACCTTTCGAACCACGATCAGACATCACCTCTAACTAAACCATCTCTCTCTCTCTCTATATATTTGTTCGAAGACCACCAAGACAACCTTATCACAGCCACCTTGATATTTGGTTAGCACCACCTCTACCACCACTCTTCATATTCTTCCTTCTCCTTCTCTTTAGATTCGGCCACCACCTTTTCATCACCATCGATAATCAACAACCCAGCTGCTAATTTCTTCTGTTCTGAACGAAAATAAACACCACCATCATCTCACACTTTTGTTTGTAACCGTTGCCCACACATTTTTTTTCTCTCTTAAACTCGCCCCACACATAAACCCACTTGTTAAATGGTTAAATGAAATTATTGTGGTTACGTTATATGGAGTAGTAGTAGGGTACAAACCCAAACAATAACCCACTAGTTCACAAATTGCTCCATGAAAAGGTACATGTTGAAAAATGAGTGAGCTGTAAAGTTATGGAATAATTTAGTCTCCACTATGAAATTTTTTTCAAACAAATTAAATCATGGACTATTGTTTAATAGTAGAAGAAGGCCACTATATATTGTTGTCTATTATATTTCTGTCAGCCATAACCAACTGCTCCAAACCTTTGTGGCATTTAAACAATTTAAATCTATTTGGCTGCTATTACATTCGCGTATTCTTTCTTTTCTGAGTAACCGACACCCTAATCGAACCCCACAACCTATTCAGTTTCGATTTTGAAGTGTAATAAAACTTAGTGCTGCATTTCGATGAGCTGGAGTAATAAAGTAATACTAGTGGAGTTAGTATACATGTTGTCAAGTTCCTACATTATTTCAACTGCCACGATTACTAAATAAGGTTTGAGGTGGGCTTCATCAAATGAATAAATAAAGTTAAAGCAAGTTTGCCACTTGCGAATTCATTTTCCTTTCCTAGAACCGACATGAACCAAAAGAATAACCCCACTAATTAAAGAGAAATCGTGTGCTGCTGTGTACCAGACGAACCCCACCACAATATATATTTTTTTTCCATCGAGCTTGCTTATGATGTCCCAACTACATTCCTTGTTTCCAACATTAAACTGTGAAAGTACTTTAATGATTGGGCTGGGTATTTAATTTCCTTATTGTTGGGCCGATTAAATGGATTTGCAATAGGGGATTTGTTTGGGCCGTGAACTGGGTTAGATCTGTTGGGCCAAGATGATAAGAAAATACGGGGTATATATCTTTTAGTTGGGTTTAATTTAGAAAGTTTGAATTGAATGGATGGTTAATGGTGTTGGTGTGGAACAAGAGGTTCCGAGTTCGAGGCCGGGTAGTGGCGATATTTTTTTTATTAAAGCTATTTGGAAGGTAGCAAATCTAATTTTTATTTACTATTATTATTATTATTATTATTATTATTATTATTATTATTATTATTATTATTATTATTATTATTATTATTATTATTATTATTATTATTATTATTATTATTTTGAAAACAATACAAATTATTATTATTTTCATTAGTATTAGTATCATTTTTATTATTATTAGTAATATTATTATGGATATTATAATTATAATTATTATTACTATTATTATTATAAAATACAACCTTTTATTATTAGTAGTAATTTTACCAAATAAAATATTAGTTACATAAAAATATATTTAGTACATATAACATAAATATATTAATATGTTATAATAAATAATAATTTTTATATTTAAAGTATATATAAAATAAATGTACTTAATTACATGTGGTATTGTAAATGCGAATCCTGTTGATAGATCTATCGGGCCTGACAACCCTAACCGGACTGGACGACCAGTATTCAACGGTTGCACAGTACTTCGTTTTGGTGACTACACTTGGTACGGTGTAGTGAGATTTCATAATAAAGGGAATATGCGACATTGATTAAATGTTAAGTATGGTTACCAGGTGCTCAACCACTTAGAATGCTTTACATACACTTGCGAGTGTATTATGTTTATGATTATGAAATCTTGTGGTCTATTAACATATTTAAATGATTGTTATGATAAACCTATGAACTCACCAACCTTTTGGTTGACACTTTTAAGCATGTTTATTCTCAGGTACGAATTAAGTCTTCCGCTGTGCATTTGCTCATTTTAAGGACATTACTTGGAGTCGAATATCGCAATGGGACCAAATGTTGATGACTTCGTCCAGGAGGATTAGGACGGGGTCTCTACAGGTGGTATTAGAGCGGTGGTCTTAGCGAACCAAGTCTTGCATTAGTGTGTCTAACTGATAGTTGTTTAGATGCATTAGTAGATCTGGACTTCGACCGTGTCTGCATGTCAAAAGTTTTGCTTATCATTTTTTTTTTGTCGAAAATCATGTGCTTGTCATCTTTAGGAAATTACCTGCTCATTATTCTTAGTCTAGACACATCTTACTGCATTGACTGTATGATTAGTGTATAGACAAAACACATATCTTAGCGTATCTGCTAATTCATATCTTAGCGTATCTGTTACTTTAGACTTTATCTGACAGGTTTCCTTAAATCCCTTAGTAATCTATGGGATCTTCTGTACTATGTATAGGTATTCTATATAATTAGAATATCATACGATATCCGAAAATCATTGCATATCGAAAAATCCTTTATTCAATCGTACGCAATGGAACTCACCACTAGTTCAAGTCCCTCGGATTCCGATATGGATTTTCACTTGTGCTCTGAAGACAACGTCACTAGAATGAGTCAACCAATCAGCCATCCCCAATTTATCTGATGGGTTCGTAGTCAACTTAACCAATGGAGACGCGAAGAAGGCGATCCCTTCCATCCACCACATTGCCCTCTTGACAATGAACCTGACGCACTTACCGGCGAACCTGTTTGAGACACCATTTTCTCTCTCATTTCCAGAGTATCTGGTCACGATTATGTACCATCTCAAATTCTAAACCTTATTCATTCACCCATTCCTACCGACAATCATTCCGGAGTAATAAGTCAACGAGCTTCGCACCCGAGTTGTTGTCTTGAAAAATATGGTGCAAAATGTACCAGCTTCCGCAACATTACTGGCACCAACAGTACCACCAACAACAACATCCGCATCCCAAGCCACAATTTCACAATCTGTCCCACGAACATCAACATCATACGCACCATAGATACCAAGGAGTACCAACAGCAATGAACGATGAAGTATTGTTCCATAACTTCATTAATATTCTGCAAAGAATATGTGATTCCTAATAGTTTTAGAGATTACTTATTCTAGCTCAAACCGAAAAGTAAATGAGGTTAATATCATATTAACTCATTAAATCCATGATTACATCTGAAGAAAATATATATGCAAGTATATTTTCATAAAGATAGTAATTAAAAATTCTTTTGTACAAACTGTTAATGGTTAAAATATTTTAACGGATAGGTAATACCCGAGGAATATTTAGATTTCACATTAATCAGTTACACGGTACATTCTGCGAATCTGATTCAACAGTCATTTACTATCCTACTTACATCCACCGATATACATATCTGATCACCACAGAATAACCATTTTCATTCAATTTCATATTTGGATTTTGACTTATCATAATCCAACAAGTGGCATAGTGAAGAAAACATTGGACAAAATAAAATTTGTTAGAAACAAACGAATTAACTAATTGAAATTTTGTTAAGAATCCACGCTAACTGTTCCTAGCTAATTGTTCCTAGCTAACTGATTACATTTTAATTATCGCAATTTATTTATCGCAATTTACATTCTCGCAATTTTACTTATTGTCATTTAATTTCTGTTATTTACTTTACGCACTTTATTTATCGTCATTTAATTTCTGTTATTTATTTTTACGCACTTTAAATATCGGGACACGTATACAAGGTTTTGACATATCATATTGACGCATCTATATATATTATTTGGAATAACCATAGACACTCTATATGCAGTAATACGGGAGTTAGCTATACAGGATTGAGGTTGATTCTACAATAATATATATAGTTTGAGTTGTGATCGAGTCTGAGATGTATACGGGTCACGAAACGTATTAATTAATTCGAATATTATATATTAAACTATATATGAATTATTGGACTGTTAACTGTGAACTATCGATTATGGGACTATCAACATTGGACAATTAAAAATGAATTAAAATATTAATTATAACATATGAAACTAAACAATTCTTCAAGTTTGCCACTTGATTTCATCTTAAATCTCAATTGTATCTTGACGATTACAATCAGCGTTCAAATCTTTCATGATTCTTGAAAACACCTCGATCAAGAGGATGAACCAGCCGCACTTCATCTACGGAAGAAAAGATTTATGTATGTATAGTTATGCACCTGAAAAACTCTTGGAACCTGTGTAAACGTTTAACACATATCTGTGCTAGCTTCTTTGGCGCTATTATTACCCAAAATAACTTTGTAATTCCTTTCCAAATTAGCCAATTTTGTCACAGCTCCAGCAAGTTGATTTCGACTTCTCGTTCAAAACAACCTTATTATAACCTCGGAATATATACGTGCTTATTTATTGTTACCAGAGAACCTTTTATATTCCACCATACTACCATAAGCGTTTAATCATCTAAAAACACAATTCTCCTGAAACCACATCGGTTTGATAACCGATGACCCAGATCCGTTAACTTTGAAAATGCTGACGAAGCAGCATGTTGTAGAAGGCCTTAATAGCCAAAAGTTGACGATAAAGAAGGAAGTGTTAGGAACGCTCGATAGAAAATTTGGTACTAAAAATCGGATTGAGCACACCATGAAGGAGACCAAGGATAAATACAAGGACTAAACCCTATATTCAAAGAATCCAGGTAATTCTGGATCCGATGAAATCTTTAGAGAATATCTTGCTCCAAAATCATATTAAAATCTTGCGGAAAATTTTCTTCATCATCCTTCGATCTTAGAAATTCTAAGATATCATTATATCTTTCGTTATAAATATCTTCGATATTTTTGAAGATACCTTCATAGATATCTTCGTCTGAAATTATCTATCTCTTCGTGCTATCTATGCTACATCATAAAAGAAACTGTTTTAGTTTCTATTCTTCTGTAAAAATTTGAGTTTAAATTATGAATGTTTCCGGAGTAGTGTTGGAAATTGAAGCATGAGTTAGTATAATATAATGACGTCGGGCCAACGTGGTTATATTACAGTAAGTCATGCTAAATTTCTAATGTAACATGATGATGATTCACAAATCTTACTCTCATCATGTGCCATGTTACATGACTCTTTCATTCTACTTAATCTCTAAGCATATCACGGAATTATTTCCTTGATATTTCTGTTCTTCCGTAATTCCAACAATTGCTAATAAATCGTGCTATTACATTTTCTTTCTGATTAGAAGATTTCCTTAAATTCCTTTAATTCCGGAAATCCACCATGACTACGTCGAAAGTTAAGACGAAACTTTTCACTCTTTTGTGATAGCTTCACTCGTACGCTTCGCATGATCGAATTGTTTTATCTATATTACTCAATGATGATAAAACTCCATTATCACCTCATATTCGTCATGAAAATATTCTTATTGTTATCCATGACGACCTCTATCAAATTTCGGGGACGAAATTTCTTTAACGGGTAGGTACTGTAACGACCCAAAAAATTTCGACTAATTTTAAACCAAACTCTCGATACGATTTCGTAATCTCGACACGATAAGAGAAATCTGTTAGGTTGAGTCTCAAAAATGTTGGAACTATGTTCATATAAAAAAATTACCTTTGACTGTGTCCGAAGATTCACGAACAATTAATTGTAAATAGATAAGTGTGTGTGTGTGTGTATATATATATATATATATATATATATATATGAAATATATACTTAATTGATAATTATATGTATATTGTTATATATTAAAATCAGTATTATTAATGATATTATTATTATTAATATTTGTTTATTAATTAGATATAATATAATTTATAAAAGTAAATAGTTACGTGTAAACAGATATATATATCACAAACATATATTATCATTATTGTTCTGCTTTTTCTTTTTCTGTTTTGCCCGTGAACCAGTGTCAACTAATTTCTGTATAAAACAAACAATCATCTTTTATTAAGGATAGGAAGTCAATCAATTGTTCCATCTGCATAAAATACAAAATATACAATTAAGTGACATCATCTGACATCATCATCTAATGATTTAAACGAAAACAAGAACCACCATGTTCACCTCTTTTAAACCAACAACTCTCTCCCTACCTCACTCATCTTCTTTCCCCCTCTCTAAATCCTTGTGACCAAATACACCATCGGATTTCTTCAGTTCTATCACCCAAATCACCACATCCATCGGCCTATTATTAGCCGGGAACAACCATCACCTTTTAATCACTAATCTTCAAACACCAACGTAGACTAACACTTTTAACTACTTTCTGTTTCTTCCACAATGAATAACACCTCCATTATTTTAAGTTACACAAAATCGAACATAACCAATCTAACAACTTCAATCACCACTACTATCTATTTCTCTATCATCACTGTAGCTTCACCTCTGCCGCCAAACACCACCGTGATCATTTTAATCTTAGCCGGCTACCACCAACATGGTCACGATCACCACCACCTTCATCTAAACTGAAACTCATTAACTATCATCACATAACCACCATTGTCAATCTCTTGTTTTCTGTTTTCTTTCAACCTGTCGACCACCAAAAACCTCACCACCATTTTCTTTATTACTACTAGTTAATATGAATTGCTGCTGCATATAGTTTCATTTTTTTTTCTGCTATTATCGTTACCAAAACCCAACCACAAACACCTTTGCCAACACTTCATCCGAATGAGGCATCACCATATAAACAACCATAGTAAACCATTCTCACCCATTACCTTTCGAACCACGATCAGACATCACCTCTAGCTAAACCATCTCTCTCTCTCTCTCTCTCTCTCTCTCTCTCTCTCTCTCTCTCTCTCTCTCTCTCTTTATATTCGTTCGAAGACCACCAAGACAACCTTATCACAGCCACCTTGATATTTGGTTAGCACCACCTCTACCACCACTCTTCATATTCTTCCTTCTCCTTCTCTTTAGATTCGGCCACCACCTTTTCATCACCATCGATAATCAACAACCCAGCTGCTAATTTCTTCTGTTCTGAACGAAAATAAACACCACCATCATCTCACACTTTTGTTTGTAACCGTTGCCCACACATTTTTTTTCTCTCTTAAACTCGCCCCACACATAAACCCACTTGTTAAATGGTTAAATGAAATTATTGTGGTTAAGTTATATGGAGTAGTAGTAGGGTACAAACCCAAACAATAACCCACTAGTTCACAAATTGCTCCATGAAAAGGTACATGTTGAAAAATGAGTGAGCTGTAAAGTTATGGAATAATTTAGTCTCCACTATGAAATTTTTTTTCAAACAAATTAAATCATGGACTATTGTTTAATAGTAGAAGAAGGCCACTATATATTGTTGTCTATTATATTTCTGTCAGCCATAACCAACTGCTCCAAACCTTTGTGGCATTTAAACAATTTAAATCTATTTGGCTGCTATTACATTCGCGTATTCTTTCTTTTCTGAGTAACCGACACCCTAATCGAACCCCACAACCTATTCAGTTTCGATTTTGAAGGGTAATAAAACTTAGTGCTGCATTTTGATGAGCTGGAGTAATAAAGTAATACTAGTGGAGTTAGTATACATGTTGTCAAGTTCCTACATTATTTCAACTGCCACGATTACTAAATAAGGTTTGAGGTGGGCTTCATCAAATGAATAAATAAAGTGAAAGCAAGTTTGCCACTTGCGAATTCATGTTCCTTTCCTAGAACCAACATGAACCAAAAGAATAACCCCACTAATTAAAGAGAAATCGTGTGCTGCTGTGTACCAGACGAACCCCACCACAATATTTTTTTTTTTCCATCGAGCTTTCTTATGATGTCCCAACTGCATTCCTTGTTTCCAACATTAAACTGTGAAAGTACTTTAATGATTGGGCTGGGTATTTAATTTCCTTGTTGTTGGGCCGATTAAATGGATTTGCAATAGGGGATTTATTTGGGCCGTGAACTGGGTTAGATCTGTTGGGCCAAGATGATAAGAAAATACGGGGTATATATCTTTTAGTTGAGTTTAATTCAAAAAATTTGAATTGAATGGATGGTTAATGGTGTTGGTGTTTCGAGGCCGGGTGGTGGCGATATTTTTTTTATTAAAGCTATTTGGAAGGTAGCAAATCTAATTTTTATTTACTACTATTATTATTATTATTATTATTATTATTATTATTATTATTATTATTATTATTATTATTATTATTATTATTATTATTATTATTATTATTATTATTATTATTATTATTATTTTGAAAACAATACAAATTATTATTATTTTCATTAGTATTAGTATCATTTTTATTATTATTAGTAATATTTTTATGGATATTATAATTATAATTATTATTACTATTATTATTATAAAATACAACCTTTTATTATTAGTAGTAATTTTACCAAATAAAATATTAGTTACATAAAAAATATATTTAGTACATATAACATAAATATATTAATATGTTATAATAAATAATAATTTTTATATTTAAAGTATATATAAAATAAATGTACTTAATTAATTAATAAAACCTATAAATTATTAAATATAACAATTATATTAACATATCACTAATAATATATAAAGTTGTTCGATTACCATTATATGTGTTAATATATATATAAATGATATAGGTTCGTGAATCCTAGACCAACCCTACTTTTGTTCAATGTCGTTATATGTATTTTTACTACAAAATACAGAATGGTGAGTTTCATTTGCTCCCTTTTTTATTGCTTTTGCAATATATATATTTTTGGGCTGAGAATACATGCGCTGCTTTTATAAATGTTTACGAAATAGACACAAGTACTAAAAAAAATATATTCTACGTTAAGTTGTACCACTGACATACTTCCCTGTAGCTTGGTAACTACTATTTACATGTGGTATTGTAAACGCGAATCCTATTGATAGATCTATCGGGCCTGACAACCCCAACCGGACTGGACGACCAGTATTCAACGGTTGAACAGTACTTCGTTTTGGTGACTACACTTGGTACGGTGTAGTGAGATTTCATAATAAAGGGAATATGCGATATTGATTAAATGTTAAGTATGGTTACCAGGTGCTCAACCACTTAGAATGCTTTACATACACTTGCGAGTGTATTATGTTTATGATTATGAAATCTTGTGGTCTATTAACATATTTAAATGATTGTTATGATAAACCTATGAACTCACCAACCTTTTGGTTGACACTTTTAAGCATGTTTATTCTCAGGTACGAATTAAGTCTTCCGCTGTGCATTTGCTCATTTTAAGGACATTACTTGGAGTCGAATATCGTAATGGGATCAAATGTTGATGACTTCGTCCAGGAGGATTAGGACGGGGTCTCTACAATCACAGTCAGTGCCGTCAGTATCATCAGAATCAGCAGCACCTATAACATCACAAAACTCCGTCAGTTCAAGAATCACTGTGGACATCATTGTATCAACGAGTTATGTAGAAATAACTCATTCCCTCTGAAGAAATTATGTGTATATTTTTTATATATATATATATATATATATATATATATATATATATATATATATATATATATATATATATATATATATATATTGAAATAAAAATAAGTCTTTCCGTGCTAAGCTATTGTGTGTGAATCTTAACTACTCGGTTAATTCATATTACAAATATGCAATAATTTACTTCCTTCGCCCGCAACTTAACCATCGTTAACTACAATCTCTGTCTCAATTCAACAAATTCCAATTCATAATAAATCAAGTATATATTTGATTTTACACTTTCATCATCCATGTACCCAAAACTTTTCAGATAACATCATTCGTACTTTGCGAAGTTCACAAGAATTTAACAAAAACCAACATCACGCCTCAACAAATAATGAAGTATTGATTCATAGTTTCAATATTATGGAAGAAATACTTATGTAATCTCTAAAGCCTTCAAAGGATTATTCAATTCTAGTTCCAACCGTAAATCGAATGAGTTTAATTTAGTATTAACTCATTAAAATCTATGTTACAACTGAAGAGAATATATACATATATATTTTCATAAAGACTGTAATAAAATTCTTTTGTACAAAATATTAATTGTGAAATTTTTTTTAACGGGTAGGTAATACCCGAGATATATATATATATATATATATATATATATATATATATATATATATATATATATATATATATATATATATTCACAATTAATATGTTACATTCTTCGAATCTAATTAAGTAAATTATCAACTATACTTCCTACTTTCACAATAATATACATTCTTTCGTAGAAATCAAAACAACCATACTCATTCAAACCCAATTACATATTTTGATTTTGAAACCTCAGAATTCAATTCGAGTTATAACCGGTACCATCACTTTTAGATTCCTACATCTTTCAAAGCTATACTTTGACTTCAAAACTGTGTTAGAACATCATATGTATATTAACGATTACAATCTGTGTTCAAACCCTTTGAAAATTTCTAAAGACACTTCAAATAATGAGCAATCGAGATGATGATCCAACTACATATTACCCACAGTTATGTACTTAAAAAGCTCTCGAAACTAAAGTCATAATTCAACACATAACTGTGTCAGATCCTTTGGCATTTATTAGCAAAAATAACTTTGCAATTACTTTTCAAAGTAGCAAATTCTATCACAGCTCCAGCAAGACAACTTCGATTTTTCATTCGGAGTAGCCTTATCATAATATATATGATTACCCTTTTGTTACCAGAGAACCTTTCATATTTCACCACATTAGTAATAAACTTATTCACAACTTCACTGATCTTTGACCTTCCGAAGAATCATTATATTTATCAAAACCCCATCATTTACTCATTCGCATCTTTTAACAAGAATTGCCATACGAATCATCGGGAATTAGCAATCAGTATTTTGAAATCTCGCAGCATGTAGACGCCAATAGTTATATGTGTATATATAACGTCTATCTTCTGGAATTAATTTGAATGTGAAGTTTCTAAAAAACACTTCGAACTACGAATTTGTTCTCCGAAGATGGAAAAATGCTGATGAAGCAGCTAAAACTATAAACGACTTTAACAGTAAAAGTTTGATGATAATGAATAAGTGTGCTGGAAAAGCGCATAAAAAGAGAAGTCTTGGAACTAGAAACTAGATTGGGCAAAGTATGAAGGAGACTGTGGACAAATCACAAAGACTTAACCTGACTTCAAAGGATCCAAATGATTCGGTACCTGCTGAAGTCATTAACGAATACCTTGCTCCTGACTCTAAACCCCTGCGGACAATATTCTTCATCATCCTCTGATATTAGAAATTCTATGATATCATCGTATCTTTCATTATAAATATCCTCCATATTTCTGAAGATATTTTCATAATTATTCTTATCTAAAATCATTTATCTCCTCGCGTTATCTGTGTTACATCATAAAAAAACTATTTTATTTTCTAAATTCTGAAACCTTCGAGTTTAAAATAAGAATATTTTTGAAATAGTGTTGGGAACGAAAGCATAAATTAGTATAATATAATGACACTTGATCAACGTGATTATATTACAGTAAGTCATGATGAGTTTCTAAATGGAACGTGATGATTCACAGACCATACCGTCATCATGTACCATGTTACACGACTCTTGTATTCTACTTAATCTCTAAAATATCAAGAAAATATTTCTTGATGATTCGGCTTTTTCCGAGGTATTCTGGCAATTTGGCAAGTCAAGATCGTGTCATTACAATTTTCTTCTTAGAACATTAACAATGTTCATTCCGAAATTCATATCTGCGAATTCTGTACCATTACAAGTGGTGCTTAATCACAAGAAGAAGAAACGAAAGGACAAAGCTCCGAAATAAAAATTGGGGTATAAATCGCAGCAAATAAAAGAAAGCATTAACTGGAGATGACAATGATTATGGGAAACAGAAGTAGGGACATCGAAATATAAGAGAAGATATAAAATCCAACAACCACCCAGAAATTATAAACCGTATATATCAATACATATAACAATATAAAGACACGGGAGAACTAAAAACACTATAAAACCAAGTGTATAGTAGAAGTAAATAGATTCTTTCGGCGGTAGATGAAAAAGAAGAATGACCGATATGAAGGTTAGGAATATATCAAAAAGCAGAACTGGATGGAGCATATTGATGAATGCTTTAAAGTATGAGTTATAAATAATGGAATGTGTGAGTTAAAAGGAAACAAAGGAGGTGAATTTATAGTAAAATATCCGACAAAGAAATCAAAACAGATGATCGCATTTAAAGCAGATCCTAATTCCCTTGATTATCGAAGAATCAAATCCTAATACGAAGATTTTCTCCAAATCTCTTGAACTTGGAAAGCAATCCTATCTACATCAAAAGATATGACGAATCTATACCTACTCATTTCACTCTTTTGGTGATAGCTTCACTCGTACTCTTCAGAAAATCAAATGGTTTTATCCATATTACTCAATGATGATAAAACCCTAATCTTCAGCTTATATGCGTCATGAAAACATACTTATTGTCAGCCATGACCATCCCAATCAAATTTTGGGACGAAATTTCTTTAACGAGTAGGTACTGTGACAACCCGGAAATTTCCAACCAAATTTAAACTTTAATGTTTATATATTCCCGACACGATAAGCAAAGTTTGTAAGTTGAATCTCAAGAATTTTAAACTGTGTTCATACACTCATTTAATCTCGACCAAATTCCAATGATTCACGAACCATTATATGAACGAACATGATTATATATGTATATGTGTATATATTATAATTTGAAAACATTAACAAAGTATTAGACGTATAATACTTTATATAAACGTATTTGTTTCAAAATATATTCTAATAGTTATCAAAGTAATTAAAAGATGATATCAAATGATTGAATTATTAGACACATTGAATTATAATTACGAGTCTCTGTTAAGAGGTCCACTATGATTTGAGAAATCTATTCTTTTTAACGGTATTCGGAATAATTGGTAAAGTGATTTATTAGAAGGAACAAAAGTGTCAATTAACGGGAACTAGACAAGGGTTAGTGGAGATTACCGTTTGATTTTTCAATTTATGCTTTACAATAATTTTCTTGTGACTTTTGATAAGATAAACTATTAAACTTGCATATTAATTAACGTGGAAGTAAAATTGTAGAATATAGATAACTTAGAAGATGGATAACGACAAGTTAAGTAAATCAACATTTTGCATTAAAATGATTTTATATGTTTATCTAACCTTTAGACGTTATATCACGTTGCACCAATAAACGTTAAAAACTTGAAATCTATTAAACGTATATTTAATCTTACTTTTCTAAAACATTTTTACGATATAACAGCTTCTTCTATTTTAACCTTTTAATAAAATGATTATTTTATATATTTAGTTTTAGAAAAACAAAGTTATCATATTTGATTTAAATATATAAAAATATTTCAATTTAAAAAGAACTTTATTAATTAGGACGTTTTATAAGATAATTTGTATATGACTTTTGAAGAATTTAAATAAAGTTTATATTATAAATTACAAGTAGATAAAGCGTTTCAAAAATGTAAACGTGATTGATATAATATTTTTCTACTATCTAATCGATTCCAAAATAAACTTTAAAAATATAATTAATTTTGAAAAACTAAATATTGTATTATTACATATTTCAATATGAACAAATATATATTTTAATAAGGATATATATATATATATATATATATATATATATATATATATATATATATATATATATATATATTATACAAGTGACAAAATATAATATTTTAACAGTTGATTTAAAATGATACATTTTGATAAACTACGAGACTCTGATTTATAGAAGCAAATGACCACAACGCTCAATTTTATAGGTTACATTTATTATAAGGTAAATTTTTGATGAGTAAAGTCAAAATATTAATAAGTGTACATGTCGCGTAACGTAAAAGGTTAGTTTTCTAAACGTACGAAAGTGCGCTCGAAAAACCGAAAGTGGTACATGAGTCGAGTGACAACGTTCAAGTCATTTGAGTAAAAATTACATTTTTACCATGAACATAAATATAATATAATATATAAGTAATTATATAAATTAAATATAATATATATATAATAATAATAAAAAGTGTCGCCAGCCTTTCAATCGTGCATGTGAGCTGGAAATGGGAGCCATGCGATCGTATGGCCTCCCCTCACATTAACCATGCGATCGCATGGTGGCTAGGATCAGAAAACTTGTTTAAAGCTTGCGAGTTCGGGTCAGTTTTACACACACACATTTTCCTCTATATCTCTCTATCTAAGATATATACTCCGTATGTTATTTAATTTATTTAAAATTATTATTATTATTATTATTATCAAGATTAATATTATTATTAGTATTATTATTAGTATTATACATAAAATACTACGACAAGAGGTACGCGTGAGTTATTTCAAAACACGTTTTATGAGCGGGATAAGGCTACGGAAATTATGGGTTATAGCTATGGAGGTGATGGGTAATGTTCATGGGTATGCTCGTGAGGTCAATCTAGTGTTTATCATTTCCGTTACGTTTACGTACCTTTCCTGCAATATTGAATCTCAATATTGATATGTGAGTACTCATAACTTAACTTTTACATACTAATAGTGTATCCCTGACTAGTGCTCGAGTATATAGGATTATGCATGTTTGTACTTTTGATATTGCCTTTAGTTAGGTTATGTTGAATCCTGAATTAGTTATATATGCAGTTGAGATAAGGTATAAGATATGCATGTCTTTGGAAAGCTAGCAAAAAATTAAGAACTTTTCCTTTAGATATCGAATGGTTTCGATGAACGGATTTGAAGTTATAGTCAATCGAATTTTTGTATTATTATTAAAAATGATTATTATTATCGTCGTTATTATCGTCGTTCTAGTTTTATATTATTATTATTATTATTATTATTATTATTATTATTATTATTATTATTATTATTATTATTATTATTATTATTATTATTATTATTATTATTATTATTATTATTATTGCCGTTATCAATAAAAGGATTTATCATTAAAAATTGTTATTTTTATTATTATTACTATCGTTATTATCGTTAAATTTATAATTAGTATTATTATTATTATTATCTAATTATTATTATTATTATTATTATTATTATTATTATTATTATTATTATTATTATTATTATTATTATTATTATTATTATTATTATTATTATTATTATTATTATTATTATTATTATCATCATTATTATTATTATCATTATTAATATATATATCATTATTTAAAAATGGTTATTGTTATTGTTATTATTATTATATCATCATTAAAATAATTATTAATATTATCATTAATAATGTCATAGTAATTATAATTATTAGTATTATTGTAATTAAAACTAATATTAGTAACACCTAATTATTTTGATTACTATTATTATCATTATTATAAACACGATATAAAAGACGATTAAAAGCTATTAAATGAAACGATTAAGAAATAATGAGTAAGAGTATCATGATGAAATTAAAATATTATAAGATATTGATTTAGATAAATCTAATTCTTATTATTTTTATCATTACTATTATTAAAAGTATCGTTAGTATTAAAACTATCATTTTAACAAAAATTATCATTTTAATCAAAATGTCATTGTTATTATAAAATATCATTATTATTATCATTTTAAATAGAGTTATTATTTTAAAGATAATATTAAAAAGTATCATAAATTAAAAGTTATCTTAATTAGAAATATCGTTTTATTATTATGACATCTTAGTAATTATAAATATTGATATTTTTATAATAATTATTATTATTACAAAATAATACAACTTTTACTTACTATTATTATAGATATTATTTTATCAAATAAATATGTGATACAAACATATTTTACTACGTGTAATAAATTACTTAATAATACCTATCGTATTATCTTTATGATATTAAATGAACTCTATAAATTTATTACTTAATATATATAAAAGTATATTTTATCATATAAGTTTTAATATAAAATTTTATTTATTAATAAATGAATTATATTATTTACTTTAATAAATCTTTTAAAGGTATTTAAAAATATAGAATGACGATATTTAAACTATATATTAATCATGTATAGATTATTTGAAATTATTTTGAGTCAAATTGACTTTTGTTGACTTTTGCATATTAGTCTCGAGCATTAGGATTGTGGTACACTATGACTCGACTTAATTTGTTAGACAAATATTGACCAACATATATAATATATATATATATATATATATATATATATATATATATATATATATATATATATATAAAATTAATATATATATATATATATATATATATATATATATATATATATATATATATATATATATATATATATATATATATATATATATATATATATATATAATTAATTTAGGTTCGTGAATCCGAGGCCAACCTTGCACTTGTTCAATGACGTATTTTTACTACGAAATACAGTATGGTGAGTTTCATTTGCCTTTTTACCCTTTATATTTTTGGGCTGAGAATACATGCGAAATTTTTATAAATATTTTACGAAATAGACACAAGTAATCGAAACTACATTATATGGTTGAATGATCGAAGCCGAATATACCTCTTTTGCTTGGTAACCTAAGAATTAGTAAACTGATCTACTAATTGACGCAAATCCTAAAGATAGATCTATTGGGCCTAACGAACCCCCCATCCAAAGTACCGAATGCTTTAGTACTTCGAATTCGTTTTTATCATATCTGAAGGATTTCCCGGAATGATAGGGGATATTCTTATATATATCTTGTTAATGTCGGTTACCAGGTGTTCAATCCATATGAATGATTTTTGTCTCTATGCATGGGACGTATATTTATGAGAACTGGAAATGAAATTCTTGTGGTCTATTAAAATGATGGAAATGAATGTTTATGACAAACTAATGAACTCACCAACATTTTGGTTGACACTTTAAAGCATGTTTATTCTCAGGTATTAAAAAAATCTTTCGCTGTGCATTTGATCATTTTAAAGATATTACTTGAAGTCAATCATGGCATATTTCAAAAGACGTTGCATTCAAGTCATTGAGTTCAATAGAGATTATTATTAAGTAAATGACAGATTAGATCATTTATAGTTGGACATTATGAAATGGTATGCTTGCCTGTCAATTTTTGATGTAAAGAAAGTTTATCTTTTAAAAATGAATGCAATATTTGAAAAATGTATCATATAGAGGTCAAATACCTCGCGATGTAATCAACTATTGTGAATCATTTATAATGTATATGAACGGGTCCTTTTAGTTGGTATCAGAGCGGTGGTCTTAGCGAACCAGGTCTGCATTAGTGTGTCTAACTGATAAGTCGTTAGGATGCATTAGTGAGTCTGGACTTCGACTGCGTCAGCATGTCAAAAGTTTTGCTTATCATTTTGTGTCAAAAATTATCTACTTATCATCCTTAAGAAATTACCTGCTTATCATTATTAGTCTAGACACGTCTTGCTACATTAACGGCATGAGTAGTGTATAGACAAAATTCATATTTTAGCGTATCTGTTAAATCATATCTTATCGTATCTGTTACTTTAAACTTTGCCTGACATATTCCGCAAATTCTGAAATGTCCCGTTCATATTGATTATAAACGTTCCATATTAATTGATTTCGTCGCGAGGTTTTGACCTCTATATGAGACGTTTTTCAAAGACTGCATTCATTTTTAAAACAACCATAACCTTTATTTTATCTATAAAGGTTTAAAAAGCATTACGTAGATTATCAAATAATGATAATCTAAAATATACCGTTTACACACGACCATTACATAATGGTCTACAATAAGAATATATTACATCAAAAATAAGTTTCTTGAATGCAATTTTTGCATAATATCATAAAAGCATGGACTCCAAATCTTGTCCTTATTTTAGTATGCAACAGCGGAAGCTCTTAATAATCACCTGAGAATAAACATGCTTAAAACGTTAACAAAAATGTTGGTGAGTTATAGGTTTAACCTATATATTATCAAATCATAATAATAGACTACAAGATTTCATATTTTAATATACGTCCCATACATAGAGATAAAAATCATTCATATGGTGAACACCTAGTAACCGACATTAACAAGATGCATATAAGAATATCCCCATCATTCCAGGACATCTATCGTACATGATATAAAAACTCGAAGTACTAAAGCATCCGCTACAACGGATGGGGTTTGTTGAGCCCAATAGATCTATCTTTAGGATTCGCGTCAATTAGTAGACTGGTTTACTAATTCTTAGGTTACCAAGTAAAAAGGGGCATATTCGGCTTCGATCATTCAACCATAGAAAGTAGTTTCATGTACTTGTGTCTATTTTGTAAAACATTTAAAAAGCTACATGTATTCTCATCCCAAAAATATTAGATTTTAAAAGTGGGACTATAACTCACTTTCACAGATTTTTACTTCGTTGGGAGTAAGACTTGGCCACTGGTTGATTCACGAACCTATAACAAATATATACATATATATATCAAAGTATGTTCAAAATATATTTACAACATTTTTAATACATTTTGATGTTTTAAGTTTATTAAGTCAGCTGTCCTCGTTAGTAACCTACAACTAGTTGTCCATAGTTAGATGTACAGAAATAAATTGATATATATTATCTTGAACCAATCCACGACCCAGTGTATACACGTCTAAGGCTAGATCACAACTCAAAGTATATATATTTTTAGAATCAACCTCAACCCTGTATAGCTAACTCAATCATTACTGCATATAGAACATGTGTTTAGTTGATTTTAAAAGTCAAGTTAGAAGGATTAACTTTTATTTGCGAACAAGTTTAGAATTAACTAAACTATGTTCTAGTGATTTCAAGTTTAAACCTTCGAATAAGGTAGTTTTATATATATGAATCGAATGATGTTATGAACATCATTACTACCTCAGGTTTTGTGGTTAAACCTACTAGAAATGAGAAAAATAGATCTAGCTTCAAAGGATCCTTGGATGGCTTGAAAGTTCTTGAAGCAGAATCATGACACGGAAACAAGTTCAAGTAAGATTTCCACTCGAAATAAGATTGTTATAGTTATAGAAATTGAATCAAAGTTTGAATATGAGTATTATCTTGTATTAGAAAGATATCTTACTGTAAATAAGAAAGATTTCTTGAGGTTGGATGATTACGTTACAAGATTGGAAGTAAGCTTGCAAACTTGGAAGTATTCTTGATTTTATGAAACTAGAACTTATACATTTTATGAAGAACACTTAGAACTTGAAGATAGAACTTGAGAGAAATCAATTAGATGAAGAAAATTGAAGAATGAAAGTATTTTCAGGTGTTTTTGGTCGTTGGTATATGGATTAGATATAAAGGATGTGTAATTTTGTTTACATGTAAATAAGTCATGAATGATTACTAATATTTTTGTAATTTTATGAGATATTTCATGCTAGTTGCCAAATGATGGTTCCCACATGTGTTAGGTGACTCACATGGGCTGCTAAGAGCTGATCATTGGAGTGTATATACCAATAGTACATACATCTAAAAGTTATGTATTGTACGAGTACGAATACGGGTGCATACCAGTAGAATTGTTGATGAAACTGGACGAGAATGTAATTGTAAGAATTTTTATTAAGTAGAAGTATTTTGATAAGTGTCTTGAAGTCTTTCAAAAGTGTATGAATACATATTAAAACACTACATGTATATACATTTTAACTGAGTCGTTAAGTCATCGTTAGTCGTTACATGTAAATGTTGTTTTGAAACCTTTAGGTTAACGATCTTATTAAATGTTGTTAACCCATTGTTTATTATATCTAAAGAGATGTTAAATTATTATATTATCATGATATAATGATATATTAATATATCTTAGTATGATATATATATAAAGTTAAATGTTGTTACAATGATAATCGTTACATATATGTCTCGTTTCGAAATCATTAAGTTAGTAGTCTTGTTTTTACATATGTAGTTCATTGTTAATACACTTAATGACATGTTTACTTATCATTTATCATGATTAAACATAGTGTATCAATATCTTAATATGATTCATATGTATTTAGTAAGACGTTGTTATAACGATAATCGTTATATATATCGTTTCGAGTTTCTTAATTCAATAAACTCAATTTTATGTATATAACTCATTGTTAAAATACCTAATGAGATACTTACTTATCATAATATCATGTTAACTATATATATAATCATATATATGTCATCATATAGTTTTTACAAGTTTTAACGTTCGTGAATCACTGGTCAACTTGGGTGGTCAATTGTCTATATGAAACCTATTTCAATTAATCAAGTCTTAATAAGTTTGATTGCTTAACATGTTGGAAAAACTTAATCATGTAAATAACAATTTCATTTAATATATATAAACATGGAAAAGTTCGGGTCACTACAAATTCCTCCCCATTGTATCGGTTTCTTTCATGGTTAGAAAGTGAGCAGTTTTGGTGAGACGGTCAACAATAATCCAGATAGTGTCATAACTGCCTACTGTTTTCAGTAGCTTCATGATGAAATCCATTATTATTCCTTCCCATTTTCATTGTGGGATTGTGGGTTGTTGAAGTAACCCAGATGGCTTTTGGTGTTCGGCTTTGACCTTGGAACAAGTCAGACACTTCCCAACATAAGTAGCAATGTCCTTTTTAAGGTTCGGCCACTGTTGTGTGAGCAGAGGTATACGAAATACTATTATTTTTAATACGAAATATGATACAATTTACACAAGTTTTAATTATTTATTATGGATAGAAACCTTGCTACAACACTATAGGTAGTGTACCTAATCGTAGAGTAGTGTAGTTTTTAGTAAGTCCAGTTCGTTCCACAGGGAGCTAGTGATTACGTACAATATTTTTAAAAACTATATATATATATATATATATATATATATATATATATATAGTAATAATAATATATAAAAAGGGGGTTTTACCGTTTAATGACTGGTTTGTCGATTTTAAATAAAGCATAAAGATAAATGACTATAATTTAAATGCCTAAAATAAATAACAATATTTAAAGTTGCGATAATTAAAATTACGAATAATAAAATGACAATAATTAAAAGTACGATGAGAAATACAATAAAAGAATTATGCTTATTTAAACTTTCGTAATCATGATGTTTGACGTTTTGATTTTAATTTATTTCTCTGGGTTAATTGTCCTTTATCCTGTATTTATTTGAAACCTATCTGGTTTTTGCCCATAATAGTCTATCGGTCATAATTATAAATTGCTCGTAAAATTAACCTTATACTCGAAGTCAAATATTCCAACTAATTAGGGATTTGAACTGTAACAAGGTTTTAATATTTGTTAATAATTACACCAGGTTATCAACTGCGTGTAATCCAAGGTTTTAATACTTTGTTAACAATTACACCAATTACCCTTGTATGCAATCCACCCCTGTTTTAATTAATCCATGATACATTAATTTATTCACTTGGCCATAATGAATAATAAATTACCCAATCCAATTGATTAATTAAATGATTTGTAAAAGATGTCGTATAAACGTCACTAAATAGGAAATTCATAATCATTTAATAATTGTTAGATTAAATAATTTGAAGACAGGTTCGACAGATTCTAATGAGTTGTCATTCGATTAGACAATACCTCCCATCTATTAATAGTCCATAGTCTAATGTTCACAAGTGTCGGTCTTTTGTCCAAACCCTAATTATGGTACAAAATCCAATAACCCCATCTTAATATTTAGTCCAACATCACAATTACTTTGATTTAAATAAGCATAATAATAACTTAGTTATGATACATTAATTTAAAAAGGAAGAACATAGCTTACAGTGGTTATTAATCGCGTAGCGTTACACGAACAGAGTTCCGACTTTAAAACCCGTAAAACATTTCTTACAATAACCCAATTATTATTAAACTTAACTTAAACTTAAAATTATAAATATAAATATATATAATTCTTTACAGAGGAAGAAAGAAAATTGTGGTGTGTAAACTCGTCCGAAAATTGCTGAATTTATAGACTTGGCCAGGATTCTGAAGCCATGCGATCGTATGATTTTTCTTCTTCCTGGCCATGCGATCACATGGCCAGCTGTACTCAGATATTTTGATTTTTAAAACGTGGGCTGCTCGATTATTTAATATATATAATATAATATATATAATTTTATATAATTATATATATATTATATTATATTCTTGTGCAATGTTGACTTGTAATTTCAGGTCTGTTGACTCGTGCGTTGATGCTCGGTTTATGTCTCGATTCTGGATTTTCGAACGTCCTTTCGTACGCTTAGATTTCTTGTACTTTGCGTTCCGCGACTTGTAATCTTATCAATATTTAGACGTTAATTATCAATAATTGGAATCACTTGGAGTTTAACTTGTACATTTGATCTTTTTGGTCATTTGCGTCTTCAAATCGTCGTTTTATTCTTTTGTCTTCGCACTTATTTATTTAAACGAATATTACATAAAAATAGAACAATTGCAACTAAAAGCTTTACATATTGGAAGGATATTGCACCTAAATATATGTTCATTTGGAGCACTATCAAATATCCCCACACTTGAGCGTTGCTTGTCCTCAAGCAATATAGAACTTGAAATTAAATCACACTTCACTCGAATCACTTATTTATTCTCACACTTTATACATCAGTGATTTTGATACGGCGGTATAAACAATGATAGTAACGATGTGGTTTACAGTCCCACATGACTATGAAAATTTAGATCCTTTAAGGAAATTGGATCTTTATGAAAACATTTGATCTTTTGAAAATTCAAGCTAGATTTTACCCTAGACAAGTTTTTCGGAATAACCCTACACAGGTGTTTGCAAAATGTTTTTGTGAGTTTTGTGGGTTTCATATTTGAAAATTTTAGCTCAAAACTTTGCGGTTTTATGTTACCCACTTGCTAACCTTATATTAGGAAAGCAACACGTCCAGTATACTTGCTCCGTATATTACCTTTCGGTAAACTACCGTCCAGTTGTAAAGGAAAGCGTTGAACAAGCAACTGTTAAGGCAATGTCTAATGACATGCAGATGTTCATGGTCCACAACGTGTCGGATGAAATTACTATCCTTTGTAGGAGCAATAGTAAAGATCACCCTATAATTTTTTGCTCTGGCACAAGGTCCTGTCTTCGACCATGCTATGCAACCACCGTTCTTACGGTTGACACCCGATTTGGTTCAGGTGACCTAATGAATTCTGATGAATTCTTAGGATTTTACGTTCAATGGTAATGAACGCATTAGAAAATAGGTTTTCAGAAAACAAATCGGTTTTAATTTGATCAAAATATTTTCTCGTTCAAGCTCGAGTTTAGATATCATCGAATTCCATGAGTTTGTAATTCTCAATCTTTAAGGTCAATCTCAAGGATTGAGTAATATCAGGCTTAAAAGTTGATTTTAATCTTTAAGGATATTATCCTGTATGGGGGTCTGATTCATTAGTCTTATCAAGCTAATTTGCACGGTGCCCTCCCCATTTTACGAGACAGATCATCTCATGGATAGGATAAGTCTGACCACTCGGCGACCCTATTTGATGCTGAGGTCCGTGGATTTCCAGCTGATTTTAGAGATGACTTTTCTAGATTTTTTGTCAACCTACAGCTGGTCTGGACGACAACTTCCTGACCTAAATCAAGAAGCACGTGTATTTTTCGGAAGACTTTACTTCCTTTTAACGATGGAATTGATTCATCGTGTAGATCCATATTTCCTTTCAAATGTATTACAGTAAATCAGGTAAAACTAATTAGTATCGTCCAAAACAAAAGTACCTGCAATAATCTTGTACAAAATATGTTATATATGTTTTAAAGAACTTGGTGCATTCTTCTCACACTTAGCTTTTATTTATTCTTTTCTTTGCCTTTTTATTCTCCTTTATTCCATTTTAAATGAATTCAAGCGTTTTGAGTTGTATGTCAATCTATGTCCTTTTTGAGGTAACAATAATTTTAGTATTATCACCTAGTTTATAAATATGTATAAACATGATTTTCAATTCATTTAGTTGAAAATTTTTCAAATTTTCACAAAATTTGGCAATTAAACCAAGGGTAAACCCGAGAGAATTTATAACTCTCCCCCACACTTGAGATCTTACAATGCCCTCATTTGCAAAAAATCAGTAAAAATTTAAATTCATGAGGGTGATTAGCGTAGAAAAATGATTAAAAATATCGAGTTTGCAAACATATTGTTTTATATCACATTTGATATTTTACGTCTTGTCGTCAAAATTAGTAGCTTTTGCTGAACTAAATGCCAGTTTTTTTTTTTTTAAATGCGATGTTTTACCCTGTTTTGTATATAACATAAAATACAAACATATATATACATATTTTTGAAGTTTGGTATATAACCCCACGTTCATATAATATTTTTGGCATACAGTAAATTAATAATATTAAAATAATGATAACAAAATTTTTCGCCCCATCCTTGGGTAAAGCAATTTCGGTTCTATGACCTAGTGTTTAACTCACGACGAATTTTAGAAATCATTTTTTTAAACTTAATGAAATAAAGTAAATTTTGTTTTTAAATTCACACAAAACATAAATTTAAAAAGCGTATTAATTTCATACAAAACCTACAATTGGAAAAAAATTCAGAATGGGGGGAGAAAACCAGTTCTTTATTGTCTGCTAGTGGAAAAGACCAATCGGATTCCATTCTCAGAACTACACAAGAACAGAACAACTAACTCTAGATAGCATTTTCTTTTTAGAACGTTTGAATCTTCCCACACTTAGGTAGTTGTGGTGTCGAAATTATGATTAACTTCATCGTCAATTTCTCTTAGACCATAATCAACTTGCACATATGTGACTTTTGCTTTAAGCCATTGGTAGTATTCCTGTGTAATATCCACAAATTTATCTAGTTTCGCCTTTTCTTTAGGCGATAGATTGGATACTAACCGGTTATACAACTTATAGTTCCCCTTGGTTCTAGCATCGCGAATCCATTTAATAAGTTTCTTCATTGAACTGTTAATAAAGGGGTCATTTAATTTCGTATCAACAACGGGGTTCTTTGTTATCAAGTCATCATTAGGTGTTACTTCATCTTCCCCATACTTAGGCGTTTTATTATTGTTAAGCACTACCATTGGAGTTGGTAAAACAACATGGTTCTTACCAATTGTAGCGACCTGACCAAAACCGTTATTGACGGCTCCGTTAACTTAGGTCCCGTTGCGTGGTCGTAGTCCCTATATGAGACTCGTTTGACCAAAATTATGTCGCATTCATTTGAAAGGTACAAGACTTGCAAGTTTAGTTTACAAAACCGTTCGACAACAAGTCTAAGTTTACAAAAGTCATAAAGTATAAATGAAATAACTTGCGACATAATATAAGTTGAAAAACACAGTTGCTATAAATAGCGTAAGTATGTAAACAAAAGTTTGAATCCAAAAGTACTATCCCTAGCGTATGTATGTATGTATGCTTGACCCCAAGCAAGAATGAGTGTACGCGGAAGCATGTATCAAATAGCCAAGTATGAACCTGAGAAACATATAGAAAACTGTCAACGAAAAACGTTGGTGAAATCATAGGTGTTTGTAATAAACGTTGTTTTTGAACCACAAGATTTAGTATTCCCATAACGTTGATTATCAAAATCGTTTACATTCCAAAAGTATTGTTCACGAGCACCCAATTATCAAGACTTAACGTTTCCTTCCATAGAACCCCATCACAATAGTGTTAGAACATACACTGTTTCTCGAAAATATATTTCATCCGTAGACGGTAGCGAACCGTCCGAAATGAGGGTTTGTCAAACCCGTATGGCCACACAATATAAGTTCTCGCTTACACCCTGCAAGTGTAACTAATGATAATCGAATTGAGGATTTTTGTTCTAACTTGCTGTGGAATGTTTGTTTTCCTTGTACTTGTGTTCAAAGTATAAAAGTAAGTAGCACAAAATGTAACAAAGTATATGTTTCTCAGCCCACAATTTAAAAGTATAAAAAGTTGTTGAAAAGGTGGGACTATGATCTCACCTCGAGTGCATGAGTATAAAAGTACTTCACAAAGTAAACGTGTGCATGATTGTTGCTTAGCCTTGACCTAAACAAGTAAGTTGTATCAATTAACCGGTTACGACGTAAGGTCGGGCGAAATGTGTTCAATTAGTCCTATGGCTCGTTATGACTCGAATAGTATAGCATGTGAATCACGTTGTCAAGTTTCATGCAAGAATCAAGTATAAAATAAGATTAGAACGATTGTATAAGTGTTTTGTTAAGTTTGACTAAAAGTCAAACTTGGTCAAAGTCAACGAAAAAGTCAACACGTTCGGGTCGGGTCCCAAACTATTTTTCTAAGCTTAGAAGTCATATATGAGCATGTTGGCCAAGTTACATGTTAATCGGAGGTGCGTAGCATAGTTGGAATTAAACGAAAAAGTGCAAAGTTGGTCAGCCCCTGAACAAGGCAAATGTCGCGCCGCGACATATGGTGGCCGCGCCGCGACAATGGGCGTGACCTGGTGCCTGGTCAGTTTCAAAAGTTCAAGTCTTGATCCAAAATTCAATTTAGCACAAAACGCAAACCGTAAACACTTAGAATACGCATCTTATATCATTGGAAAGCTCTTTTGACAAGGAATACAATTAACTACCTTTCACAAGCAAAAACATCAATTACAATAACCGAAAACTCGTCAATTGATCAAGAAAGGTTTATTTTCAAAGTTTCAAGTTCGCAAAACGTATTTTATGATTCGGGAATCCAATTTACACATACGATATGCCGTTTCGAAGGTAATTAAGCATACAATGCATCTAAACACTTACTAACAACATTAACAAACATTCAACGCATCAAAAGTTCATTTTAAAGTCTATCAATCCCTAACCAAAATTCATAAAAATCAATAATCATGTGTTTGAAGTTTTCTTAATCAACCTACGCATCAAAACGAAGCTAGTGATACTAGTAACACAATTAAAACATGAACTTTAACAATCAAACAACATTTAATCTTCCAAAATGCAAGATTAAGCAAACCCATTTCAAATGTTCAAACTAGTTACTTAAAACAACAAATCGAGCAAACAAAATATATATTCATGTTACACACGAGCCATAGACACTAACTAACACCATTTCAAGTTAAAAAACACGAATTTATAGAAATCTAGAGTTTTTAGAAAGTTACCCAAAATCGGTGTGGTTAGTATCAAATCGTAGAGAATGATGAGAGGATCAAGAATATGTAGTCGGATTTGTTGTGAGCTTCCAAGATTGAATTTAGATGATGAATGAATGGAATGGGTTTATGTGTGTGTTCTTGAGATGGAGAGAAAAGAGAGAGATGGAGATGATTGAATGGTGGTGATTGGGGTAGACTAGTTGACCTAGTCAACTAGTTTGCCCCGTGTCAATTTTAGTCCCTCGAGTTTAGAAGCGGGTGCGGGATTTTACCGAACGGATATTTTGAAAACGCTCGAGTAAATGAGTGATGTTATAATTAAATAACGGAAATATTATGAACGTTAGTCAACGAAAGTTACGAATTTTTAATAACGAAAGATATTATAATAAAAAAAAAAGACAGTGTTAAAAATAAATTTAACGGAAAAACGCGGGATGTTACATTACCTACACCTTAAAAGAAATTTTGTCCCGAAATTTAGTTGAAAGTAGTAGTCGTTGTTCCTTCATCGAGATCGTGCGTTGCCCATTCTACGGATAAGTGAAAGTACTTCATCGGGCATTTCAACGAACTTTGACAGTCGGGGTTTTTACGTTGGTTTAAAGTTTGGTTTCACGATTCATGGTTTCAACCGGTCCTCCTAGGAAATTAAGTTTATCATCGATAGGAAGTTCATTAAAAAGATATCAAGTTCTTATTTCGCAAAACACGTCTTTAAGTTGATACAGCGAATGTAGGATAAACGGAGACTCAAATGAGTCGAACAATCTAAGCAGCTAGCAACGGGTCCAAAACACCCCGAGATTTCAAAAGGGTTAAAATATCACGGATTTAGCTTTCTATGTTTCCCGAAACAGATTTCACCTTTTCAAGGTGCGACTTTTAATATTACGCTGTTCCCCGTGGAATTAGAAAGGTTTACGTCCAACATCGGCGTAGCTCTTGGTGATTATGAGTCGTGTTGGGTCTTGCTTAAATATGAATAAATTTTCTCGGTTGCTCATGAATAAACTCGGGCCCGGTGAATTCGTCATCGTTTACTTGGGTTGACAAAAAGGAGAATGACGTTTCCGGTCACATGTGGTTTCAAAAGGTGTGACTTTAAAACTCGATGAAAATCATGGTAGTACGAGGATGCGGCTAAAGGAGAATACGTCTCTCAAGTAAATTTGAAGTTGATAACACAAACTCGTGTTATGGTTTCCAGGGTTTGAATCGTATGTTCGTTCGGCCAGTCGGGTTGTGGTTGATGCGCGGTACTCATGTCTAGACGTGGTCCCGAGGCTTTTTTGTGAGGCACTCCAAAGTCTAGGAATGAAACGAGGATCTCGGTCCGAAACGGAGTACATTCCGTAAGGTATATTTGAACAAATCCTTTAGGACTCGAAAACGTTAGTTAGAACAAGTTTCTCAAGAAATTTGCGTTGCGGAAGATTTATCGGTTTTCAAAAATGTTCGTCGGGACTACTCACCCTCGAGGCGAGTACTAGTATAACGTGAAGAGTCTCTCTCCATTGAGAATTTACAATAAAAGATTTCCTGAACCGGAATTACGAGTGTAAGGCGAGAGAAGTTTCCGCCTCGATGCGAGCATAACGAGTAAATTGTAGTTAGTCAATAAGACTGTGCGAGGACGAGATAGTATACACGTGTAACATATGGTCGAAGTCGAAAGAATTCGTCATTCATTCGGAAGCATAAATATAGTTCGACAATAGTCGAAGGTGTGTCCCCGGTATGGTTGTTTTCAGTACTTGCGGAGTTTTCAGATGTCCAAACATGAAAGGATGAAGTCATGTACATGGCACATGGTGGTGATTAGGTTGATCGAGTCTAACCACCATCACGTGTCATTAGAACTTTGGCATGAATTACCGTAATATAACCACGTTGATCGAGTGTCGTTATATTACGCCAAATCATACCTCCATTCCCACATCACTCCATGGGTTCAAGTTCGTGTCATCGTGAAAATCTAAAATGAACAAAATGTAACGACGTCTCAAACATGATTCGTATTGAATCGAAAGAATTAGTGCAACTCTAAAGATGCGTTCCCCGAGGGAAGTGTATAAGTGATTGTTCACGTCAATGCGGTTCGAATCAGACAATAACGTAGTTAGGTATGAAAAGAGTAACGAGTCATGATAGCGAGTAGTACGCAACCGTAGCGATAAATAGTGATGACGATACTCATCTAGAGTAGTGACAGTGAGTTTACAATACTCATGGATAGTAAGATGCGACGGGGTGAATAACAACCAAGGAGTCAGAGTTCCCGAACCAAAGTGGCAGAATACGAGTTCGTATGATGAAGGTTGGGTACCATTAAAAAGTTTTCCTAAGAATGATTCAAGTATAATGCACAAGTAGTCAAGTAAGTGCTATCTATAGCAATGTATGTCAGAATGCAATGGCTAACTATCCGGTTGTAGTCTAGATTCACTAATGCGTCCCAACGACTCTGTCAGACACACTAATGCACATCCTAGTTCCCTACAACCAACGCTCTGATACCACTTGTAGCGACCCGACCAAAACCGTTATTGACAGCGCCGTTAACTTAGGTCCCGTTGCGTGGTCGTAGTCCCTATATGAGACTCATTTGACCAAAATTATGTCGCATTCATTTGAAAGGTACAAGACTTGCAAGTTTAGTTTAAAAAACCGTTCGACAACAAGTCTAAGTTTACAAAAGTCATAAAGTATAAATGAAATAACTTGCGACATAATATAAGTTGAAAAACACAGTTGCTATAAATAGCGTAAGTATGTAAACAAAAGTTTAAATCCAAAAGTACTATCCCTAGCGTATGTATGTATGTATGCTTGACCCCAAGCAAGAATGAGTGTACGCGGAAGCATGTATCAAATAGCCAAGTATGAACCTGAGAAACATATAGAAAACTGTCAACGAAAAACGTTGGTGAAATCATAGGTGTTTGTAATAAATGTTGTTTTTGAACCACAAGATTTAGTATTCCCATAACGTTGATTATCAAATTCGTTTGCATTCCAAAAGTATTGTTCGCGAGCACCCAATTATCAAGACTTAACGTTTCCTTCCATAGAACCCCATCACAATAGTGTTAGAACATACACTGTTTCTCGAAAATATATTTCATCCGTAGACGGTAGCGAACCGTCCGAAATGAGGGTTTGTCAAACCCGTATGGCCACACAATATAAGTTCTCGCTTACACCCTGCAAGTGTTACTAATGATAATCGAATTGAGGATTTTTGTTCTAACTCGCTGTGGAATGTTTGTTTTCCTTGTACTTGTGTTCAAAGTATAAAAGTAAGTAGCACAAAATGTAACAAAGTATATGTTTCTCAGCCCACAATTTAAAAGTATAAAAAGTTGTTGAAAAGGTGGGACTATGATCTCACCTCGAGTGCATGAGTATAAAAGTACTTCACAAAGTAAACGTGTGCATGATTGTTGCTTAGTCTTGACCTAAACAAGTAAGTTGTATCAATTAACCGGTTACGACGTAAGGTCGGGCGAAATGTGTTCAATTAGTCCTATGGCTCGTTATGACTCGAATAGTATAGCATGTGAATCACGTTGTCAAGTTTCATGCAAGAATCAAGTATAAAATAAGATTAGAACGATTGTATAAGTGTTTTGTTAAGTTTGACTAAAAGTCAAACTTGGTCAAAGTCAACGAAAAAGTCAACACGTTCGGGTCGGGTCCCAAACTATTTTTCTAAGCTTAGAAGTCATATATGAGCATGTTGGCCAAGTTACATGTTAATCGGAGGTGCGTAGCATAGTTGGAATTAAACGAAAAAGTGCAAAGTTGGTCAGCCCCTGAACAAGGCAAATGTCGCGCCGCGACATATGGTGGCCGCGCCGCGATAATGGGCGTGACCTAGTGCCTGGTCAGTTTCAAAAGTTCAAGTCTTGATCCAAAATTCAATTTAGCACAAAACGCAAACCGTAAACACTTAGAATACGCATCTTATATCATTGGAAAGCTCTTTTAACAAGGAATACAATTAACTACGTTTCACAAGCAAAAACATCAATTACAATAACCGAAAACTCGTCAATTGATCAAGAAAGGTTTATTTTCAAAGTTTCAAGTTCGCAAAACGTATTTTATGATTCGGGAATCCAATTTACACATACGATATGCCGTTTCGAAGGTAATTAAGCATACAATGAATCTAAACACTTACTAACAACATTAACAAGCATTCAACGCATCAAAAGTTCATTTCAAAGTCTATCAAACCCTAACCAAAATTCATAAAAATCAATAATCATGTGTTTAAAGTTTTCATAATCAACCTACGCATCAAAACGAAGCTAGTGATACTAGTAACACAATTAAAACATGAACTTTAACAATCAAACAACATTTAATCTTCCAAAATGCAAGATTAAGCAAACCCATTTCAAATGTTCAAACTAGTTACTTAAAACAACAAATCGAGCAAACAAAATATATATTCATGTTACACACGAGCCATAGACACTAACTAACACCATTTCAAGTTAAAAAACACGAATTTATAGAAATCTAGAGTTTTTAGAAAGTTACCCAAAATCGGTGTGGTTAGTATCAAATCGTAGAGAATGATGAGAGGATCAAGAATATGTAGTCGGATTTGTTGTGAGCTTCCAAGATTGAATTTAGATGATGAATGAATGGAATGGGTTTATGTGTGTGTTCTTGAGATGGAGAGAAAAGAGAGAGATGGAGATGATTGAATGGTGGTGATTGGGGTGGACTAGTTGACCTAGTCAACTAGTTTGCCCCGTGTCAATTTTAGTCCCTCGAGTTTAGAAGCGGGTGCGGGATTTTACCGAACGGATATTTTGAAAACGCTCGAGTAAATGAGTGATGTTATAATTAAATAATGGAAATATTATGAACGTTAGTCAACGAAAGTTACGAATTTTTAATAACGAAAGATATTATAATAAAAAAAAAAGACAGTGTTAAAAATAAATTTAACGGAAAAACGCGGGATGTTACACCAATCATTTTTATTGGTTCAACGGTTTTGGTTGGTAGAGATTTAGACTTTCGAATCATAAAGGTGATCAATTTTTCACCATTACTAAGTGTCATTATACCATCTATTACATCAAATAATGCCCGGCGGACGCTAAGAATGGTCGACCTAAAATTAGAGGAACGTTTGAGTCCTCTTCTATGTTAATGACAATAAATTTGACTAGAAAGTCCAATTGAACGGGTAGGTTGTCAGCAATTCCAACTGGGTGCCTAATGGTTTGATCAAAGAGCCGAACACTCATCTTCGTTGGACTTAACTCACCTACTCCTAATCTCTTATATAATGAAAGTGGCATAATACTCACACTTGAACCTAAATCTACTAGTGCATCATACATGACACAATCACTAAGTAGACAAGGAACAATAAATTCACTCGGATCACCCAACCTGGGTGGAAGTTTCGGTGGAACTGTCTTCACCGGGTTTATTTTTACGGTTTTTATTTCTTGTACTTTCTTATTCTTCTTCTTCTTCCCAAGGGTGTCACAAACTTTATTACCTATTACTTGCTTATACTCAACTCCCTTTCTTGGAAACGGGATGGGTGGTCTGTATGGTGCCACCACTGGCTTTACATACTCGAGTGGTGGTGGTGTTGTAACTTCTTCATTGTTACTCACATCTAAAACCTTCCCATCTTCTGGTGTTGGTTTTTCAGAATTTGTTGACATCATATTAACATTATCATTCCGAGGATTTACTTCATTATTACTCGGTAGATTTCCTTGTTCCCTCTCACTCATTATGCTAGCAAGAGTACCTATGTGTTTTTCTATATTCAAAATGGAAGCTTGTTGAGTTCTAAATGACTGATCAAACCTCTCATTCATTTGGGTTTGAGTTACAATAAATTGTGTTTGAGATTCAACTAGCTTTTGTTCTATTTCTTCTAGATTTGACTTTTTCTCTTCGGTTTGTTACTGTGACAACCCGAAAATTTCCAACCAAATTTAAACTTTAATCTTTATATGTTTCCAACACGATAAGCAATATTTGTTAAGTTAAATTTCAAGAATTTTAAACTATGTTCATACATTCATTCAACCTCGACCAAGTTCCAACGATTCACGAACCATTAAACGAATATGATTATATATGTATATGTGTATATATATTATAACTTGAAACGTAAACAAAATATTAGATTAAATACTTTATATGATTGTATCAGTTTCAAAATGTTTATCAATGGAATTAGAAGATAAGATCAAATGATTGAATTATCAGATATATTGAATTATGATTACAAGTCTCTGTTGAAAGGCCCACGTTGATTTGAGAAATCTTTCCATTTTAACAATATTCGAAAAATGGTAAAGTGATTTATAAATAAGAACAAATTGTCAATCATTGAGAACTAGACAAAGGATAGTGGAAGATTGAATCTCATAAAGACTCGATTGATCTATTTAGTTTCAAACGTACAAAAACGTTTTCAGTTTAAAAAGAACTTTATTATTAAAACGTATATAACTTTTATAAATATCTAGAACCACTTTTGACAACTCATTACTTAACTAGTATGATAAAGATAACGATATTTATATTTTATTTTATTAAATATATATAACGATTTAAATTAATATTATATATATTTATACGCGTATTATACGTACATAGTTTTATACTTTTACTATACTTAAACTTTACCTTTACTTTATTTTTACTTTACTTTAACTTTAATAATTCACTTTAATAATTCATACTTTAATAATTCACTTTAATAATTCATACTTTAATAATTCACTTTAATAATTCATACTTTAATAATTCACTTTAATAATTCATACTTTAATAATTCACTTTAATAATTCAAAAATCTATTATAAATAGAATTCAATATGTTTCATTATTTCATAGAAACTTGAAAATATTTTTCTCTAAACTCTCTCAATCGATTTACATATATATATTTACTCAGTATTATTTCAAGATATTATTAGTATACATAAAATATTACGACGGAGTGCTGTCCGAGTGATTTCGAAATTATTTTTCGAGTAGGATAGGATTAAGGAAATTATGGGTTATAGCTATGGAGGTGATTGAGTATGGTTCATGGGTATGCTCGTAAGGTCAATATAGTGTTTATCATTTCCGTTGCATCTACGTACCTTTCCTGCAATATTGAATCTCAATATTGATACGTGAGTACTCATAATTTAACTTTTACATACTAATAGTGTATCCCTGACTAGTGCTCGAGTATTTAGGATTATGCATGCTTGTACTTTTGATATTGCCCTTAGACAGGTTAGGTTGAATCTTGAATTAGTTACACTTGCGGTTGAGATAAGGTATAAGATATGCATGTCCTTGGAAAGCTAGCGAAAAATTAAGAACTTTTCCTTTAGATATCGAATGGTTTCGATGAACGGATTAGAAGTTATAATCAATTGAATTTTCGATATTTTTATTAAAAATGATTATTATTATCGTCGTTTTTATCGTCGTTCTAGTTTTATCTTATTATTATCATTATTATTATCTTTATCAATAAAAGGGATTTATCATTAAAAATTGTTATTTTTTTATTATTACTATCGTTATTATCGTTAAAGTTATAATTAGTATTATTATTATTATTATTATCATTATTAATATATATATATATATATCATTATTTAAAAATGGTTATTGTTATTGTTATTATTATTATTACTATATTATCATTAAGATAATTATTAGTATTATCGTTAATAATGTTATAGTAACTATCATTATTAATATTAGTGTAATTAAAACAAATATTTGTAACACCTAATTATTTTGATTACTATTATTATCATTATTATGAACACGATATAAAAGACGATTAAAAGCTATTAAACGAAACGATTAGGAAATAATGAGTAAGAGTATCATGATGAAATTAAAATATTATAAGATATTGATTTAGATAAAATTATTGTTCTTATTATTTTTATCATTACTATTATTATTAAAAGTATCGTTAGTATTAAAACTATCATTTTAACAAAAATTATCATTTTAGTAGAAATGTCATTGTTACTATAAAATATCATTATTATTATTATTTTAAATTGAATTATTATTTTAAAGATAATTTTAAAAATTATCGTAAATATTAAAGTTATCATAATTAGAATTATCGTTTTATCATAATGTTATCTTAGTAATTATAAATATTGATATTATTATAATAATTATTATTATTACAAAATAATACAACTTTTACTTACTATCATTATAGATATTATTTTATCAAATAAATATGTGATACAAACATATTTTACTACGTGTAATAACTTACTTTAATAATACCTATCATATTATCTTTATGATATTAAATGAACCCTATAAATTTTATTACTTAACATATATAAAAGTATATTTTATTATATAAATTTAATATAAAATTTTATTTATTAATAAATAAATTATATTATTTACTCTAATAAATCTTTTAAAAATATTTAAAAATATAAAACGACGATATTTAAACTATATACTAATCATGTATAGATTTTTGGAAATTATTTTGAGTCAAATTTACTTTTGTTGACTTTTGCATATTAGTCTCGAGCATTAGGATTGTGGTACACTATGACTTAACCTAATTTGTTAGACAAATATTGACCAACACATAAATATATATAATTAATTTAGGTTCGTGAATCCGAGGCCAACCTTGCACTTGTTCAATGACGTTATATGTATTTTTACTACGAAATACAGTATGGTGAGTTTCAATTGCCTTTTTACCCTTTATATTTTTGGGACTGAGAATACATGCGCTTTTATAAATGTTTGACGAAATAGACACAAGTAATTGAAACTACATTCTATGGTTGAATTATCGAAATCGAATATGCCCCTTTTTATTAAAGTCTGGTAATCTAAGAATTAGGGAACAGACACCCTAATTGACGCGAATCCTAAAGATAGATCTATTGGGCCTAACAAACCCCATCCAAAGTACCGGATGCTTTAGTACTTCGAAATTTATATCATGTCCGAAGGAGGATCCCGGAATGATAGGGGATATTCTTATATGTATCTAGTTAATGTCGGTTACCAGGTGTTCGCCATATGAATGATTATTTTTGTCTCTATGCATGGGACGTATATTTATGAGAACTGAAAATGAAATTCTTGTGGTCTATTAAAATGATGGAAATAAATGATTATGATAAACTAATGAACTCACCAACCTTTTGGTTGACACTTTAAAGCATGTTTATTCTCAGGTGTTAAAGAAATCTTCCGCTGCGCATTTGCTCATTTTAAAGATATTACTTGGAGTCTTTCATAGCATATTTCGAAGAACGTTGCATTCGAGTCATTGAGTTCATCAAAGATTATTATTAAATCAATTTATAGTTGGATAGTGGATACTATGAAATGGTATGCATGCCTGTCAATTTTCGATGTAAAGAAAGTTGTCTTTTAAAAACGAATGCAATGTTTGTAAAATGTATCATATAGAGGTCAAATACCTCGCAATGTAATCAACTATTATGAATCGTTTATAATGTATATGAACGGGTCCTTTCAGTTGGTATCAGAGCGGTGGTCTTAGCGAACCAGGTCTGCATTAGTGTGTCTAACTGATAAGTCGATAGGATGCATTAGTGAGTCTGGACTTCGACCGTGTCTGCATGTCAAAAGTTTTACTTATCATTTTGTGTCAAAAATTAACTACTTATCATCCTCAGGAAATTACCTGCTTATCATTTTTAGTCTAAGACACGTCTTGCTGCATTGATTGCATGAATAGTGTATAGACAAAAAAATTCATATCTTAGCATATCTGCTAAATCATATCTTATCGTATCTGTTACTTTAAACTTTGCCTGACATATCTCGCAAAGTCCTCCGTAATCTACGAAATCTTTTGATCTATATATATATATATATATATATATATATATATATATATATATATATATATATATATATATATATATATATATATATATATATATATATATATATATTGAAATAAATCTTTCCGTGCTAAGCTATTGTGTGTGAATCTTAACTACTCGGTTAATTCATATTACAAATATGCAATAATGTACGTCCTTCGGCCGCAACTTAACCACCGTTAACTACAATCTCTGTCGCAATTCAACAAATTCTAATTCATAATAAATCAAGTATATATTTGATTTTACACTTTCATCATCGATGTACCCGAAACTTTTCAGATAACATCATTCGTACTTTGCGAAATTCACAAGAATTCCACGAACCGAACATCATACATCAACAAATAACGAAGTATTGATTCATAATTTCAATGTCATTAAAGAAATACTGCGTAAAAGTTATGTACTTTTTAAAGCCTTTAGGGAATATTCAATTCTAGTTTCAACCGTAAATCAAATGAGTTTAATTTAACATTAACTCATTAAATCTATGTTACATCTGAAGAAAATATACATATATATATTTTCATAAAGACTGTAATAAAATTCTTTTGTACAAAATATTAATTGTGAAATTTTTTTTAACGGGTAGGTAATACCCGAGAGATATATAAATTCACAATTAATATGTTACATTCTTCGAATCTGATTCAGCAAATCATCCATTATACTCCCTACTTTCACAACAATATACATTATTTTATAGAAATCAAAACAACCATACTCATTCAAAATTTAATTACATATTCTGATTTTGAAATCTCAAAATTCAACTTGAGATATGACCAGAATCATCACTCTTAGATCCTTACATCTTTCACAAGCTATATTTTGACTTCAAAACTGTGTTAGAATATCAAATGTATGTTAACGATTACAATCTGTGTTCAAAACCTTCGAAAATTTCTGAAGACACTTCGAATGATGAGCAATGGAGATAATGATCCAACCACATGTTACCCACAGTTATGTACCCGAAAAACTCTTGAAACCAAAGTAAAAGTTTAGACAACGTATCCGCGTCAGATTCTTTGGCATTTATTAGCAAAAATAACTTTGCGACTCCTATTCAAAGTAGCCAGTTTTGTCACAGCTCCAGCAAATCAACTTCGACTTTTCAGTCAGACTAACCTTATTATAACCTTGAGATATACACCAACGTTACCAGGGAACCTTTTACATTCCACCACATTATTAGCAGATGTACCAACAACTTCATTACCCTTTGACTTTATCCTCTCCAAGAAGTCATTATAATTATTCATTGAAACCCCATCATTTACTCATTCGCATCTTGTAATGAGAATTACCATACGAATCATTGGGAATTAGCAATCAGTATTTTGAAATCTCGCAGCATGTCTACGCCAACAGTTATATGTGTATATATAACGTCTATCTTCTGGACTTAATTTGAATGTGAAGTTTCTAAAAAACACTCCGAACTACGAATTGGTTCTCCGAAAATGGAAAAAAAAAAATGCTGATGAAGCAGCAAAAACTATAAACGACTTTAAACGGTAAAAGCTGGATGATAATGATGAAGTGTGCTGGCAAAGCGCAGAAAAAGAGAAGTTTTGGAACTGGAAAACGGATTGAGCAAAGTAGGAATGAGGCTGTGGACAAATTACAAAGACTGAACCTGACTTCAAAGGATCCAAATGATTCAGTACCTGCTGAAGTCATTAACGAATACCTTTCTCCTGACTATAAACCCCTGCGGACAATATTCTTCATCATCCTCTGATATTAGAAATTCTAAAATATCATCATATCTTTCATTATAAATATCCTCCATATTTCTGAAGATATTTTCTTAATTTTTCTTATTTGAAATCATTTACCTCTTCGCGCTATCTGTATTACATCATAAAAGAAACTATTTTAGTTTCTAAATTCTGAAACATTCAAGTTTAAAATAGGAATATTTTGAAGTAGTGTTGGGAACTGAAGCATGAATTAGTATAATATAATGACACTTGATCAATGTGATTATATTACAGTAAGTCATGCTGAGTTTCTAAATAGAACGTGATGATTCACAGATCATAACATCATCATGTGCCATGTTATACGACTCTTGTATTCTATTTAACCTCTAAAATATCAAGAAAATATTTCTTGATGATTCGGCCTTTTCCAAGGTATTCTAGTAATTTGACAAGTCAAGATCGTGCCATCACAATTTCCTTCCTAGAACATTAACAATGTTCATTCCGAAATTCGTATCTGTGAATTCTGGACCATTACAAGCGGTGCTTAATCGCAAGAAGAAGAAACGAAAGGACAAAACTCCGAAATAGAAATTGGGGTATAAATTGCAGCAAATAAAAGAGAGCATTAACTGTGAATGATAATGATTATAGAAGACAGAAGCAGAGACTTTGAAATATAAGGGAACATATAAAGCCCAACGACAAACCATAAATTATAAACCATATATATCGATGCATATAGCAATATAAAGACACGGGAGAACTAGAAACACTATAAACCCAAGAGTATAGTAGAAGTAAATAGATTCTTCCGGCGGTAGATGAAAAAGAAGAATGACCGATATGAAAGTTAGAAGTATATCGAGAATCAGAACTGGATGGAGCATATTGATGAATACTTTAAAATATGAGTTGAGGGGGAAAGAATAGAAGGTGATGAAACATGACTAGGAACTTAGAAATCAATAGATTTAACTCACACAATGGCAGAATAAGTGAATCAAACCCTCTAGTGAATAGGTTAAGTTTTTTTTTTTTTGATTAATTTAGTCAAACCACAACTAAATCAAGTGTGATTAGATCAACACCTAGAGCTATTATTCACAACCTAGGAGATTTGGACTGAGAGAGAATCGGAGGAGCTCACTAGATCTGAGTGTGTGTAACAAATGAGAGGCTTAACCTAAAATGAAGAACATAAGACTTTATATACCCCTGCTGTTGACTCACCCATATGATTCATTCATCACACGTACGAGTTGTCTTCATCAGCCGTACGAGTGATCACTCACTCGTGTCTTCTCATTTAGATTGTAATTGTGACCTAGCTCAGCATCAACCGTGCGTATGAGCCTGTCAGCCGTACTAGTGAGGCTTCACTCGTACGTCTGACTAAGTCTAACATAGTCAAACATCTAAATCTCGTTCCTGCAATTCCTGTAACCACATACAAACACGGATAGGATAATAACGAGCAATCATGGTGGCCTGTAAACTGTTGTACCTGCAATGGACGTGGGTAGATGTCTAGGGACTTGCATAAAATGCATCAACAGAAGGTGTGAGTTGTAAAGAAACGAAGGAGGTAAATTTATAAGAAAATCTCCGACAAAACAATTAAAATGGACGATCGCATTTAAAGCGGATCCTAATTCCCTTGATTACCGGAGAGTCAAATCTTATTAAGAAGATTTTCTTCAAATCCCTTGAAATCTGGGAATCAATCATATCTACGTCAAATGATAAGATAAATTTACACTTACTCATTTCACTCTTCTATGTTAGCTTCATTCGTACTCTTCATATAAATGGATTGTTTATCCAAATTATTCGCTGATGATAAAACTCTAATTTTCAGCCCGTATGCATCATGAAAACATACTTATTATCATTCATGACCTTTCCACTCAAATTTCGGGACGAAATTTCTTTAACGGGTAGGTACTGTGACAACCCGAAAATTTCCAACCAAATTTAAACTTTAATCTTTATATGTTTCCAACACGATAAGCAATATTTGTTAAGTTAAATTTCAAGAATTTTAAACTATGTTCATACATTCATTCAACCTCGACCAAGTTCCAACGATTCACGAACCATTAAACGAATATGATTATATATGTATATGTGTATATATATTATAACTTGAAACGTAAACAAAATATTAGATTAAATACTTTATATGATTGTATCAGTTTCAAAATGTTTATCAATGGAATTAGAAGATAAGATCAAATGATTGAATTATCAGATATATTGAATTATGATTACAAGTCTTTGTTGAAAGGCCCACGTTGATTTGAGAAATCTTTCCATTTTAACAATATTCGAAAAATTGTAAAGTGATTTATAAATAAGAACAAATTGTCAATCATTGAGAACTAGACAAAGGATAGTGGAAGATTGAATCTCATAAAGACTCGATTGATCTATTTAGTTTCAAACGTACAAAAACGTTTTCAGTTTAAAAAGAACTTTATTATTAAAACGTATATAACTTTTATAAATATCTAGAACCACTTTTGACAACTCATTACTTAACTAGTATGATAAAGATAACGATATTTATATTTTATTTTATTAAATATATATAACGATTTAAATTAATATTATATATATTTATACGCATATTATACGTACATAGTTTTATACTTTTACTATACTTAAACTTTACCTTTACTTTATTTTTACTTTACTTTAACTTTAATAATTCACTTTAATAATTCATACTTTAATAATTTACTTTAATAATTCATACTTTAATAATTCACTTTAATAATTCATACTTTAATAATTCACTTTAATAATTCATACTTTAATAATTCACTTTAATAATTCATAAATCTATTATAAATAGAATTCAATATGTTTCATTATTTCATAGAAACTTGAAAATATTTTTCTCTAAACTCTCTCAATCGATTTACATATATATATTTACTCCGTATTATTTCAAGATATTATTAGTATACATAAAATATTACGACGGAGTGCTGTCTGAGTGATTTCGAAATTGTTTTTCGAGTAGGATAGGATTAAGGAAATTATGGGTTATAGCTATGGAGGTGATTGAGTATGGTTCATGGGTATGCTCGTAAGGTCAATATAGTGTTTATCATTTTCGTTGCATCTACGTACCTTTCCTGCAATATTGAATCTCAATATTGATACGTGAGTACTCATAATTTAACTTTTACATACTAATAGTGTATCCCTGACTAGTGCTCGAGTATTTAGGATTATGCATGCTTGTACTTTTGATATTGCCCTTAGACAAGTTAGGTTGAATCTTGAATTAGTTACACTTGCGGTTGAGATAAGGTATAAGATATGCATGTCCTTGGAAAGCTAGCGAAAAATTAAGAACTTTTCCTTTAGATATCGAATGGTTTCGATGAACGGATTAGAAGTTATAATCAATTGAATTTTCGATATTTTTATTAAAAATGATTATTATTATCGTCGTTTTTATCGTCGTTCTAGTTTTATCTTATTATTATCATTATTATTATCTTTATCAATAAAAGGGATTTATCATTAAAAATTGTTATTTTTTTTATTATTACTATCGTTATTATCGTTAAAGTTATAATTAGTATTATTATTATTATTATTATTATCATTATTAATATATATATATATATATATATATATATATATCATTATTTAAAAATGGTTATTATTATTGTTATTATTATTATTACTATATTATCATTAAGATAATTATTAGTATTATCGTTAATAATGTTATAGTAACTATCATTATTAATATTAGTGTAATTAAAACAAATATTTGTAACACCTAATTATTTTGATTACTATTATTATCATTATTATGAACACGATATAAAAGACGATTAAAAGCTATTAAACGAAACGATTAGGAAATAATGAGTAAGAGTATCATGATGAAATTAAAATATTATAAGATATTGATTTAGATAAAATTATTGTTCTTATTATTTTTATCATTACTATTATTATTAAAAGTATCGTTAGTATTAAAACTATCATTTTAACAAAAATTATCATTTTAGTAGAAATGTCATTGTTACTATAAAATATCATTATTATTATTATTTTAAATTGAATTATTATTTTAAAGATAATTTTAAAAATTATCGTAAATATTAAAGTTATCATAATTAGAATTATCGTTTTATCATAATGTTATCTTAGTAATTATAAATATTGATATTTTTATAATAATTATTATTATTACAAAATAATACAACTTTTACTTACTATCATTATAGATATTATTTTATCAAATAAATATGTGATACAAACATATTTTACTACGTGTAATAACTTACTTTAATAATACCTATCATATTATCTTTATGATATTAAATGAACCCTATAAATTTTATTACTTAATATATATAAAAGTATATTTTATTATATAAATTTAATATAAAATTTTATTTATTAATAAATAAATTATATTATTTACTCTAATAAATCTTTTAAAAATATTTAAAAATATAAAACGACGATATTTAAACTATATACTAATCATGTATAGATTTTTGGAAATTATTTTGAGTCAAATTTACTTTTGTTGACTTTTGCATATTAGTCTCGAGCATTAGGATTGTGGTACACTATGACTTAACCTAATTTGTTAGACAAATATTGACCAACACATAAATATATATAATTAATTTAGGTTCGTGAATCCGAGGCCAACCTTGCACTTGTTCAATGACGTTATATGTATTTTTACTACGAAATACAGTATGGTGAGTTTCAATTGCCTTTTTACCCTTTATATTTTTGGGACTGAGAATACATGCGCTTTTATAAATGTTTGACGAAATAGACACAAGTAATTGAAACTACATTCTATGGTTGAATTATCGAAATCGAATATGCCCCTTTTTATTAAAGTCTGGTAATCTAAGAATTAGGGAACAGACACCCTAATTGACGCGAATCCTAAAGATAGATCTATTGGGCCTAACAAACCCCATCCAAAGTACCGGATGCTTTAGTACTTCGAAATTTATATCATGTCCGAAGGAGGATCCCGGAATGATAGGGGATATTCTTATATGTATCTAGTTAATGTCGGTTACCAGGTGTTCGCCATATGAATGATTATTTTTGTCTCTATGCATGGGACGTATATTTATGAGAACTGAAAATGAAATTCTTGTGGTCTATTAAAATGATGGAAATAAATGAGTATGATAAACTAATGAACTCACCAACCTTTTGGTTGACACTTTAAAGCATGTTTATTCTCAGGTGTTAAAGAAATCTTCCGCTGTGCATTTGCTCATTTTAAAGATATTACTTGGAGTCTTTCATAGCATATTTCGAAGAACGTTGCATTCGAGTCATTGAGTTCATCAAAGATTATTATTAAATCAATTTATAGTTGGATAGTGGATACTATGAAATGGTATGCATGCCTGTCAATTTTCGATGTAAAGAAAGTTGTCTTTTAAAAACGAATGCAATGTTTGTAAAGTGTATCATATAGAGGTCAAATACCTCGCAATGTAATCAACTATTATGAATCGTTTATAATGTATATGAACGGGTCCTTTCAGTTGTGATGGTTTATACAAGCTAGGTCTTTGTTGATTGAAAGTGTTGTTTTGAGTTGGTTGGTTATTCAGACCTTGTTGGCTGTATGAGTTATTGTTGGGTCCATTTAGATTGTAAAGAATGTTTTGATTTCGATTGAAGTTTGGCCTTGGCGGTTGATAATTATTTTGATAATTATTTCCCGGCCTTTGGTTCATATAGGAAACATTCTCACGTTGTTCCATGGTTTGTTCAATGTGACAATCTTTTGTTAAGTGTGGTCCACCGTATTGCTCACCACTGATTCGTATTGCGTGAATATCTTTATTCATCTTTTCCATTCGTCTCTCGAAAGCATCTATTTTTGCGGAAACAGAATCAAAGTCATGGCTAGAATCGGCTCTAGCCGCTTTAGATGAATGAAAGATATCTTTTTCTTGATGCCACTCATGAGAGTGGGAGGCTGTGTTATCAATTATATTTTGAGCTTCAGTTGCGGTTTTCTTCATAATGGAACCACCAGCTGCTGTGTCGATGTCTTTTCGTGTGGTGAGGTTGATGCCTTTATAGAAGATTTGCACTATTTGAAAAGTATCTAAACCGTGTTGAGGACATCCTCTCAACATCCTTCCGAATCTTGTCCACGCCTCATATAACGTTTCATTTGGCTTTTGCATGAATGTGACAATTTCTCCTTGAAGTCTCACGGCTTTAGATGCTAGAAAGAATCTTTTAAGAAATTTCTCAACTAAAACATCCCATGTATCAATTGCTCCTTCAGGTAATTCTAACTAATCTTTGGCTTCTCCTTTTAACGTCCAGGGGAACAGCATAAGATAAATAGTTTCATCCTCAACTTCTCGGATTTTGAATAGATTACAAATCCTATTAAAAGTTCGAAGATGTTCGTTTGGATCTTCTTTTGTTGTACCACTAAATTGGCATTGATTAGTGACCATGTGTAGGATTTGTCTTTTGATTTCAAAATCTGGCGCATTAACATCTGGCTGAATAATGGCGTGACCTTGGCCCGTGCGTATGGCTCTCATTCGGTCTTCCATACTTTGAGGTTTCGTTACTTCCATATTTGAATTTGTTGAATCTGAATCACTAGAAGATTCTGATTTAACGGTTTCTGGTTCAGGAGGAATGATTAGTGGTTCAGGATCTTGGAATTGTCCTTGAATATCCTCCGGGTTCTCAATTGTGAAGTCGGGTTCAAAAATGGATTATCGGATTTTTGAATTGGAGTACTTATTCGACTTGACGATGATTCTAAAGAAAATTCAACGGTGATAATATTGGCTAGATGTCTTGATCGGGTTACATGTGGTGAACGTATGAAAGGTGGTGAACGTTTTGCTCGGTGCATTCACTGAATATCCTATTAGTTATAAATATAAAAATTATATAAGTTATCAAATTAATAGACTTTTTTGATTTTACCCTCGTTTCGAATAGCCAATAGATGCAGCAGGTAGCCAGGACCCTTTAAATCGGAAGCCCACAACTCGCCACTAACAAATTCAACTATTACTACAAACTAGAAAATTTGGATGTCTATTGATTTAATCGCTTAAAATAATTTTTCGTCGAAATTTAAAGATTAAAAATTATATGTCCTAAAAACTAGAGCGTAGAAATGAAAAAGAAAAAGCACGCGTCGAAAAACGTCAAAAAATAGAAATAAGAAAAAACGTCGAAACTTAAAAGTCTAAAAATTAAATCTAAAAAGTTGCGCCTAAAGGTATTAAAACTTAAATGCAATTCTATTCGAAAAACGGCAATTACTTAAAAGGCACTAAAATTTAAAACGGCGTCGCAAAATTTAAAGCGCCCAAATCTTAATTCTAAAGAAAAAGCACTTAAGGGATTTTACGGCAAAGTCTTAAAAGCTAAAAATCTACGGCAAATCTATAACTACGAAACTAATATTACAAACGACAAAAATAAGAATTATGAATTTAAACAAATAAAAAGATACAAAATATAAAACTGAAAATATAAAAATACAATTTTTATAAAAATATTATTTTTATATTATTTATATAAAAGTATTAATATAAATATGTAAATAATAATAACTAAAACTTAAAATACAAATTTAATTAAAAATTAAAACTAAATATTATTAAAAATAAACCCTAATTGATTTAAATAATAATAATAAAAATTAAACCTACTTCGTAATTAATGTGGTCCGAGGTCAGGCCTGTCACATCATCTCATGCGATCGCATGAGATAATGCCTGCAGGCTCATGCGGTCGCATGGGCCAGTAATCCAGAAATGATTCGAAAGCCCAATTTGTTTCGTCCCGTTTAAAATTTAATTATTTTTATGATTTAATTTTCTAAATATTACAAAAATATTAATATATTGAAAATAAACTTACATTTTAAAAATCTAAAAATAAAAATACTTCTTATAGAAAAAAAATATATATATATATTTTTATATTTTTATTATTATTTTTTAACACTTATAATAAATACAAAATATTTTTACGAAATAAGAAATAATATATTTTTACAAAAATATAGTTTTAATATAATATAGCATTTTTCACCGAGTACTCGGCAGCGGCGCCAAAAACTTGATGTGTGAGCGGAGGTATACGAAATACTATTATTTTCAATACGAAGTATGATACAATTTACACAAGTTTTAATTATTTATTTATGGATGGGATATACCTAAACCTTGCTACAACACTATAGGCAGTGTATCTAATCGTAGAGTAGTGTAGTTTTTAGTAAGTCTGGTTCATTTCAAAGGAAGCTAATGATTACGTACTATATTTTTAAAAACTATATATATATATATATATATATATATATATATATATATATATATATATATATATATATATATATATATATATATATATATATATATATATATACAAAAAGGGGGTTTTACCGTTTAAAAGCGTAAAGATAAATGATGATAATTTAAATGCGTAAAATAAATAACAATATTTAAAGTTGCGATAATTAAAATTGCGAATAATAAAATGACAATAATTAAAAGTACGATGAGAAATACAATAAAATAATTATGCTTATTTAAACTTTCGCAATCATGATGTTTGACATTTTGATTTTAATTTATTTCTCTGGATTAATTGTCCTTGTTAACAATTACACCAATTACCCTTGTATGTAATCCACCCCTATTTTAATTAATCCATGATACATTAATTTATTCACTTGGCCATAATGAATAATAAATTACCCAATCTAATTGATTAATTAAATGATTTGTAAAAGATGTCGTATAAACGTCACTAAATAGGACATTCATAATCATTTAATAATTATTAGATTAACTAATTTGAAGATAGGTTCGACAGATTCTATTGAGTTGTCATTTGATTAGACAATACCCCCCATCTATTAATAGTCCATAGTCCAATGTCCACAAGTGTCGGTCTTTTGTCCAAACCCTAATTATGGTACAAAATCCAATAACCCCATCTTAATATTTAGTCCAACATCACGATTACTTTGATTTAAATAAGCATAATAATAACTTAGTTACGATACATTAATTTAAAAAGGAAGAACATAGCTTACAGTGGTTATTAATCGCATAGCGTTACACGGACAGAGTTCCGACTTTTAAAACCCGTAAAACATTTCTTACAATAACCCAATTATTATTAAACTTAACTTAAACTTAAAATTATAAATATAAATATATATAATTCTTTACAGAGGAAGAAAGAAAATTGTGGTGTGTAAACTCGTCCAAAAATTGCTAAATTTATAGACTTAGCCAGGATTCTGAAGCTATGCGGTTTCATGATTTTTCTTCTTCCTGGCCATGCGATCGCATGGCCAGCTGTACTCAGATATTTTGCTTTTAAAACGTGGGATGCTCGATTATTTAATATATATAATATAATATATAATTTTATATAATTATATATATATAATATTATATTCTTGTGCAATGTTGACTTGTAATTTTAGGTCCGTTGACTCGCGCATTGATGCTCGGTTTATGTCTCGGTTCTAGATTTTTGAACGTCCTTTCGTACGCTTAGATATCTTGTACTTTGCGTTTCGCGACTTGTACTCTTATCAATATTTAGACGTTAATTATCAATAATTGGTACCACTTGGAGTTTAACTTGAACATTTGAGCTTTTTGGTCATTTGCGTCTTCAAATCATCGTTTTCTTCTTTTGTCTTCGCACTTATTTATTTAAACGAATATTACATAAAAATAGAACAATTGCAACTAAAAGCTTTACATATTGGAAGGATATTGCTCCTAAATATATGTTCATTTGGAGTACTATCAGCCACCAATATTTTTCCTTGAGATCGTGGTATATCTTACCAGCTTCGGGATGAATCGAATACCGTGACTTATGGGTCTCGTCTAGAATAAGGCCTCGTAAATCCCCAGAACTAGGTACCCAAATTCTTCCAGTGAAATATGAAGGGTTTTGTATGAAATTTCATAAAAATATTTAGCAGCGAAAGCATGTACAACAATTTTCAAACCTTTCAAAAACTCCCCACCAAGGATCCAATTGCATGTTGTTAAGAAAACTAAATAATAAAGAGTGAGTTTAAAGACTACAACCTTTGAAGACTTTGAACTTGAGAAGTATGAATGCTAAGAATGTAGGAGCCAAAGTAGCCTCCCTCTATCGATAATCCACACGAAAAAAACTCCAATATCAACCGGATGCTAGTCCTTTATAACCCTTGAAAACAAGTATAAGAAACAATCTTTCTTATTTTTTATTTTCTAAAACTATCTTGTTTTAGTAACTCTTTCAACTTGAAAGAAAACTTAGAATCTTTTGTAAGTAACTAAAAGAACATGTTTGATAATACTTGCAAAATATGTTTTCTTCAAAAAAAATACAAGTATCCGTATGTATTCTTTCATTTTAAAGAAAACCACAAATAAGCCATCATGATTCATCATTTCACTTTTGCTTTTCTTCCACCAATTAGTGTAAGGTTATCATGAGATCCATTATATGTTTATAATACACATTTATCTTTTAAAAGGTTGAATAAATAATGTGTATGTATAGCCTTTAATGATATGACTTAGATAATGTATACTTGCACATTATATAATTAAATTACTAGATAGAATCAAGTAACAAATTTTACTTGTTATATTTATATATATTTGTGATATTATTACTTCAATCAAATAATAATGTCAAAACATATATAATAGGGTTAAAATTATTCAAATCATATTCAAATATGCAATTGATATTTATTTGCTCATTGTGTGTGACCCTATAGGTTCAAATGTTATTAGTAGTATAGACATAAGTTGTGTCTTGGGCATTAATAATCAACAATTTCCCACTTGCACAAGATTCAACATATGTCAACACAGACAGTGGTAAACGTCTAGCAACATGCCACTGCCCCTAACAACACATGAAAAATGTCATTCCGAGCATCCATTGATTCTTAAGTTACTTCTTCAAATCAATATATAGGTAAGGTATCAGTTATCCCTTTGTTACTGACATCACGTTGAGCATGAGACATGGATAGCAATCAATCTCATATTTAGCTCATACATTATGTTACTCGATCAAGATTGAAAATGATAAAACAAACACCATTGAATACATCAATATAGTTTGAGCGTGGCCACGCATCTTAATCAATTTAAATCATCGAGGGGCCCATAGATGTCAATCTCTTATCCAGATAAGAGGAACAAATCCCATCTAGACTACACACGTCGCTCTTGTGTCTCATATTATACTTAACAATAGCTTTTATGATTGCCTGGCTAAAGAACAATGTTTGACTATGTTAAAGTATAACAATCCTCACACTTAAGACCCAATATGTATCTACGGTCTAAGGATATAAACATATTACCATTTTCAAGAATCACTTATGACATCGATCCATGAAGTGATCTTGAAAGCGGGTCATGTCCAATGTTTATTCTCTAATAAACATAGGTGAATTTGGTTGCAACTCCCTTGCTCTACTTTCATCTTCATGAAAGTCAACCAACTTATTCACATTAGTCTTAACTCACAACTATTCCCATAATTGTGATCGACTATGGACGTTTTAGAATAACAATGTTATTCAAGGATTTAAACATACTAATAAGGAACACAACAATTATTAATGAGGATGATTATATCCTAATACATCATATCATTTAAGATAAATGTTGCATAAATGTTCCAAAATATCATAATACTAAATTACAAATCATTCCAATCATTAACATTACGAAGCCCTATGCACCGAGCATGACCCTCGTGTTTTGATTGTGCCAAAGCCTTTGTAAAAGGATCAGCAAGGTTTTAGTCTGTGTGAACTTTACGAATACAAACATCTCCATCTCCCACTATGTGATGTATGTAGTTGAATCTCCTAAGGATATGTTTGGTGCTGTGATGCGATCTAGGTTCTTTTGCTTGAGCAATAGCACCATTGTTGTCGCAAAATATTTCTATGGGGTCTTCTATGCTTGGTATCACCCCTAAATCAGCAATGAACTTTTTTATCCATGCAGCCTCTTGTGCTGCCTCCTATGCAGCAATGTATTCAGCTTCTGTAGTAGATTGTGCAACTACTTTCTGCTTAGAACTTTTCCAAGTTATAGCTCCTCCATTCAAGATAAAGACATATCCAGATTGTGATCGTGAATCATCTCTATCAGTTTGGAAACTAGCATCTGTGTAGCACTTTACAGTAAGATCTTCTTCCACACCACCATAAATTAAGAACATATCTTTAGTCCTTCTCAAGTACTTTAGGATGTTCTTGACAGCCATCCAGTGGCTTTCACCCGGATTTTGTTGGTATCTACTCGTCATGCTCAAAGCATACGATACGTCTGGTCTTGTGCATAACATGGCATACATAATGGATCCAATTGCAGAAGCATATGGAGTTCAATTCATTCGTCTAAGCTCATCATTTGTGCTAGGACTTTGAGACTTGCTCAATATTTTACCATGTGACATTGGCAAAAATCCGCGTTTGGAATCTTGCATCTTGAATCATTTTAGAATCTTTTCAATATATGCACTTTGGCTCAAGCCGATTAGCCGCTTTGATCTATCTCTATGAATTTTTATTCCTAGAATATAAGCAGCATCGCCAAGATCTTTCATTTGAAAACACTTCCCAAGCCAAGACTTTACCTTTTGTAAAGTTGGGATGTCATTTCCAATAAGTAGTATATCATCTACATATAAGATTAAAAATACTACTATGCTCCCACTAGCCCTTTTGTAAACACATATATCATCTTCATTTTGGATAAAATCAAACTCTTTTATTTTCTCGTCAAAACGAAGATTCCAGCTTCTAGATGCTTGCTTTAATCTGTAAATGGCTCTTTTAAGCTTACACACTTTATTAGGATACTTAGGATTTACAAAACCTTCTGGTTGTTCCATATAGACATCTTCACTTAAGTATCCATTAAGGAATGGGGTTTTGACATCCATTTGCCATATCTCATAGTCATAATATGCGGCTATGGCGATGAGTATTCTAATTGATTTTAGCATGGCTACTGGAGAGAAAGTTTCGTCATAATCAACACCATGAGTTTGAGTGAAGCCTTTCGCCACTAGTCTTGCCTTAAATGTATGTACATTTCCGTCCATATAGGTTTTCTTCTTGAAAATCCATTTGCTCCCAACAGCCTTGCTATCAGGAGGTAGATCAACTAAGTCCCATACTTCGTTGTCATACATGGACTGCATCTCTTCATTCATGGCTTCATTCCATTTCTTAAATTCAGGATCTAATGTAGCATCTTTGTAGTTAGTGGGCTCACTTTCATCCACTAAGAAAATGTCGTCATATCTTTGGGGACTATGACGAGGTCTACTAGATCTACGAATGTCTTGTGTTACTTCAGGTTCTTGAGCAACCAATTGTTCAGGTTCTTCAACAATTTGTTGATAGCTAGTGCCAACCTCAGGTGTGATATTTTGTGATTCTTGAATTTCTTCAAGTTCTACATTACTCCCACTTGCTTTATTTAATAGAAACTCCTTTTTCTAGAAAAGTAGCGTGTCTAGAAACAAACACTTTGTTCTCGGTAGGATTGTAGAAATAATATCCCATAGAATCTTTTGGGTATCCCACAAAAATGCATTTGATAGATCTGGGATCAAGTTTGTTGGAAGTTTCTTGTCGAACATGAGCTTCGCAACCCCAAACTTTCAAATAAGATAAATTTGGAACCTTTCCATGCCATAACTCATATGGTGTCTTATTTACCTTTTTGGTTGGTACCATATTTAGTATGCGAGCAGCATATAATAAGGCATAGGTCCAGAAAGATGGAGGAAGTGAAGTATGATTCATCATAGATTGAACCATATCAAGTAGGGTTCGATTCCTCCTCTCAGAAACACCATTATGTTGTGGTGTTCCGGGTGGAGTGCGTTGTGAAATAATTCCACAATTCTTTAGTTGATCGTCAAACTCTTGACACAAGTACTCACCTCCTCGATCCGATCGAAGAACCTTTATCGTTTTGCCTAGCTGATTTTGAACCTCATTTTGAAACACTTTGAATGTTTCAAATGCCTCATGTTTATGTTTCAATAAGTAAACATAACCAAATCTACTGAAATCATCAGTAAATGTAATGAAGTATCTTTCACCATTTCTTGACATAGTTCTAAAAGGACCACATACATCGAAATGTATAAGTCCCAAAAGATCCTTTGCTCTTTCTCCGGAACTGGAGAAAGGTGCCTTTGTCATCTTCCTGCTTAAACAAGATTCACATACATCAAATGACTCAGAGTTAGTTGATTTTAAAATTCCATCAGATTAGAGTTTGGTTATGCATTTCTTGTTTATGTGACCAAGACGACAATGCCATAGATAAGTTTGATTCAAGTCATGCTTGGATCTTTTGGTGTTTATGTTATACATAGAACTATTATTGGATGAATCTTGTATGTTAACTTCATATATGCCATTGTGAGGCCGTGCCTCAAAGTAAAAAACATCTTTATTGAAAACTGAAATATTACCATTAGGAAAAACATACGAATAACCGAATTCATACAAATGTGCAGCTGAAATAATGGTCCTAGTTAGACTAGGGACATAATAACAATTATTTAATATTAAATACATGTCATTTGGTAATAAAAGTTCATAAGTGCCTATTGCTACGACCGCAACATGTGCTCCGTTGCCAACATGTAATACCAAATCGCCTGGTTTCAGCTTCTTAATCTTTCTTAGTCCCTGCACATTATTACAAATGTGAGTTCCACAACCAGTATCAAATACCCATGAATTACTAGAGAAAACAAATAGTTCTATCATATAGATACCTGAGGTGCTAGCATTGCTAGCCTTTGTCTTCTTCAGCTCTGCAAGATAAGTCGGGCAGTTTCGCTTCCAATGACCAATTTCTCCACAATGGAAACAAGTGGCATCTTTGGCAGGTTTTTCTTTCTTCTTGACAGAATCCTTTGGGATAAACTTTTTGCCTTTGTAGTTGCCCTGACTCTTAGGTTTGCCTTTACCTTTGCCTTTGGCTTGTGGCTTCTTGATTTTTCCTTCCCGAATCATGAGGACTTTAGAGGTTTTGGATGGAATATTCTTCTCGGCAGTCTTAAGCATTAAATGCAACTCTGAGATAGATTTCTCCAAATTGCTCATATTGTAGTTCAAGACGAACTGGTCATATGACTTTGGTAGTGAGTTGGGGATCAAGTCTATTGCCAACTCAGGACCAATGGAAGATCCAAGCCTCTTAAGTTAATCTATGTAGCTCTTCATTTTTAGAACATAAGAGCTTACAGATGTCCCCTCTGTCATCTTGCATGCGTGTAACGCTCTGACAGTTTCAAAGCGTTGTTGCCTAGCTTGTTGCTGGAACATTTCCTTTAGCTGCTTAAGCATCTCAAAGGCGTCATGATGTTCCAGGTCCTTTTACAAGTCTGGAATCATGGTGGCTAACATGAGGCATGCTACCTCTGTGGAGTCATCCATATGCTTAGTACAAGCATCTCGGATGCTCTTAGTGGCATTAGTAGGGGGTTCCTCGGGAACGGGTCCATCAAGTATATACGACTTCTTTTCGACTTTGAGAACAATTCTCAAATTACGATACCAGTCTAAGAAGTTCGTATCATTGAGTTTTTCCTTCTCTAAGACAGATCTTAGAGAAAGGTGGTGAACGGGTGTAGTTGCATTGGGTGACATCTACAAAATTAACAAAGTTCTTTTAGTATTTTAATATTTGATCCTTTAATAATTAATTACCCTAACTTTGTTATGAAAAATTAATTTGTTAAAGGCTAGAATCCAAGTTACATTTAACCTTGAGTGGTTGGCTGATGCTCTCTCCACTAAGTTTAAATTAACAAGGTAGGTAGCGATTACCAATTGCAAGTCTAATACAATATCTATATCTTAATGGGATCTTTAACAACAATTGTCAACTGGTATGTTTAATCCCATCTATGCCTTGGGCCTCTTGTGTTTGGCTCATGCTCTCTCCACAAGAAGCACCAATTAAGTTGTCCTATTTAAAAACTATGATGTTCAGCCCAAGACTGTCATGGGAATCGCGAAACACCATCTCGGTAATCACAAGACGACCATGGTGGTTGGATGATGCTCTCTCCACAACGACGTACAAATGACAAGCGAGTGTCTTAAAAAGGATGGCATAAACTTACATTTTAAAAGGGATTTTGTGTTTTGTATTATTTCAATTTGACAAAACATTTCGTATAATAATTGTTGCATGCATTCAACAATATATTATACATATACTTTAGATAAAATCATATTTTATATGTTGGTCTTAAGTTTATAGAATCTCTATTTTAGTCACTCACGGCGTGTCCAATTTTAAACTAATATCCTATATTAATATGTATACATTGAGCGCGCTAACTTAAGACCAATTTTAGTTTCTAATAAAACTCATTTTATTTAAAACTTTATACAAGAGTTTGGTTTAAATTTATTAAATTCATAATTTTAATGTTAACTTTGAGCTTTATGTAAAAACTCATTTTTATTAAAACTCATTTTATACTTTTACAAAAAACCATTTTCAAAATTATATATAAATTTACCAAACTCTTATTTGTGTTTGATTTGTTAAAAAAAAATTATTTTCTAGCATGCAAATATCCTATATTCAAACATGCAACATACAAACATAAACACAACAATTAATAAGTGCATAGCCAAGCCTTTTCCTAATCGGTTTTCGTGAGCCAAATGAAGGGACCGGGTCAATCTAAGGACATAACAAATATCCATGCTTTATTGTGATGTCTTGAAGCTCCCACTTGCCTAGTCAACATTTGGTGTTGCAAATGGCTCCAAAATTGCTTAGAACTCCATCTTGAATTTTCTTCATGTGTTGTTACATTTTTATAGATAAAATATACAAGTCTACACTAATACTTTTACATCTCAAAATTAAACAAAACATGAAAAATAAAATTATTACAAACCATTATAAATGAAAGAATAATTTACAACCCAATCGAATTTCAACACAACCAAACATCACAAAATGGTCTAAAGGCTTTCTATGCACTATGCAACTTAATATATCAACTATTTATATATATATATATATATATATATATATATATATATATATATATATATATATATATATATATAGCAACTTCTACAACCATACATGCATGTAAAAGGAATGGTTGTAGCAAATAAAATAACTAAGTTGCATTTTAGAAATCTACAACTTTTCCTTTTTAGAAAAAAAAAGTTGTTCATTTTTAATAATAAGAACAAGTTCTTATTGTATATAACATAAGTTTCTTAACACATGCAAAAGCGGCTCTGATACCACTGAAGTGTTTTGTATGAAATTTCATAATACTATTTAGCAGCGGAAGCATGTACAACAATTTTTAAACCTTTCAAAAACTCCCCACCAAGGATCCAATTGCATGTTGTTAAGAAAACTAAATAATAAAGAGTGAGTTTAAAGACTACAACCTTTGAAAACTTTGAACTTGAGAAGATTGTATGCTAAGAATGTAGGAGCCAAAGTAGCCTCCCTCTATCGATAATCCACACGAAAACAAACTCCAATATCAACCGGATGCTAGTCCTTTATAACCCTTGAAAACAAGTATAAGAAACAATCTTTCTTATTTCTTATTTTCTAAAACTATCTTGTTTTAGTAACTCTTTCAACTTGAAAGAAAACTTAGAATCTTTTGTAAGTAACTAAAAGAATATGTTTGATAATACTTGCAAAATATGTTTTCTTCAAAAAAATACAAGTATCCGTATGTATTCTTTCATTTTAAAGAAAACCACAACTAAGCTATCATGATTCATCATTTCACTTTTGCTTTTCTTCCACCAATTAGTATAAGGTTATCATCACATCCATTATAAGTTTATAATACACATTTATCTTTTAAAAGGTTGAATAAATAATGTGTCTGTATAGCCTTTAATGATATGACTAAGATAATGTATACTTGCACATTATATAATTAAATTACAAGATAGAATCAAGTAACAAATTTTACTTTTTATCATTTATATATATTTGTAATATTATTACTTCAATCAAATAATAATGTCAAAACATATATAATAGGGTTAAAATTATTCAAATCATATTCAAATATGCAATTGATATTTATTTGCTCATTGTGTGTGACCCTATAGGTTCAAATGTTATTAGTAGTATAGACATAAGTTGTGTCTTGGGCATTAATAACCAACAAAATATCGGTGTCCGGTCTCTTTAACCTCGGATCGAGAGACGATAACGTTCGAGCGTTCTTGGGCAATATTCTTCTCAGTCTCCAATTTCTTCACATGTGCCAAAATAGCAAAACGTCCTTTTCTCATGACCTTTTGTGCCTTCATGCAACTAATAAGGTTCAGCTTCGGGCTACTTCTCTCCCCGTAAACTATTAATGGCTCACCATTCTCGCGAGGTATACGAATAATCTTCTCACTATAAATAACTTTCGCTTTCATCCTTGAAAGCCAGTCCATTCCAACTATTACATCAAAGCTTCCTAACTTGAATTGTATTAGGTTAATCCTAAAGTCCATTCCAACTATTACATCAAGCTTCCCAAATTGATGGGTGTTAGGTTAATCTTAAGGTTCAACCAAATCTTATTATACTACCTTGAAAAATTATATCAATCTTCTCAAATAACATATGCTTGTGCGTAGGTAACTAATCCTTTCCAACTACTACTTTAAAACTTCCAAGTTTTGTTGACATGAGGTCATCTTCAGATGACCCACCCGTTAATTTTAAGGTACTACCTTAAATTACTCCTCTATCTCTGCCAGCTAACCATTAGCTTTTCCTATAGAATACTTAATTTTCATGGTTGTTAATGGCTTATTAGTCATAACACTAAGGTTCTTAGATATACGGTTTCTATCGCTCTAGTATTAAACAACTTCGAGATAATAAAACGTTGTGAAGAAACGTACTCTAACTAAAATCAGGATCCATGCGAGTCTCCATAGCTGAGATAACGATTGCTCTACCACAAGTAAGTCCAATGTTTTTCCTATTTGAGAACTTTTTCTTATGTGTCCAGGGTGGCTATATCTATAACAAATTTTCGAGTTATCAATTCTGCAATCAAGGCCCTTCTTGTACAGTATCTGGGCTACGTGGTTATTCTTTCCCTACCTCTAACAGACCATAATGCGTATACTCAAGTGGTTCCTACCAAAATTTTCTTAAAATCACTTCATATTCCTTATGTAGTAACATTGGAACTTCTGCATGATTTACTTCAATATAATCACGCTGGCCGGGTGTCAATATATTGTACTAAATCGTACGTTCATTCCAATATCACTCCATATGGTCAATGTAACGTGATCACTTCAAGTTCTACTCAATTTCATCTAACGGTGCTTTATCTATGCTATCTCAAAACAAAATCAACATAATTAATCTCACGGCTTCTCAGTGTGGGTGCGTAGGTTACGTAGGTCATGCATCAATGCCTAAATGTCCCAAAATTTTCTTCCAAATGTTCAGATTCAGGTAATGTCATTAGGTTCCTTTCTAGAAATTTAATCTGGGTCTCGTGTCGAGTTGTACGTGTAGCAAGTAGTAATACGATATGTCTTGAGGCGACTCCCAAGTCTTTGGGTATGGCTGAGCATCAGTAGAAGACACTCTGACCTTGTGAAAGGAGATGCCTCCCCGAATTCTCCAATGCCTAAGAGTGTTAGGGACCTAAGTCCAGAAGTGTCGTTAGATCGTTGAGTAGTGGTGAAGGATGAAAGAGATAAGTGACGGTCATGAAAGCGTACGGGATACGGGTCAACTTGCAGAAACTGAACAACCTTCTAATATTCATACATTGTACGTGGCTAATTAGGGTTGAGCTCGGGGGGTGGGGCGAGGTGCGGTTACTCCGACAAGTCCTCACATATCTCCTCCTCCGAAGATCAACTTTAGTGGGCGTGTAATCTGAGGGGTACTCTTCCTAGATTCCGTGAAGTAATGTTTCGATCTCTGGAACGGTGGAACGGTAGCAACAGGTGGATTACATTACTAGTTCTTAAGGTTAGACGAGTGAAAAAAAGGTTCAGAAAAATATCTGAACTAGAAAAGATAAATTTTCCAAGTCGGTACAACGGATAGCATAAATGTTGCAAGAAATAGCATCAACAATAACCTAGGTAGTCTATTGCAGTACACAAACTGTAGTAGATAGTAGTGTCATGCAGTAGTTGAAATGTCCCGTTCATATTGATTATAAACAATCCATATTAATTGATTTCGTTGCGAGGTTTTGACCTCTATATGAGACGTTTTTCAAAGACTGCATTCATTTTTAAAATAATCATAACCTTTATTTTATTAATAAAGGTTTTAAAAACATTAGGTATATTATCAAATAATGATAATCTAAAATATACTGTTTACACACGACCATTACATAATGGTTTACAATAGAAATATATTACATCGACATATGTTTCTTGAATGCAGTTTTTACACAATATCATACAAACATGGACTCCAAATCTTGTCCTTATTTTAGTATGCAACAGCGGAAGCTCTTAGTATTCACCTGAGAATAAACATGCTTTAAACGTCAACAAAAATGTTGGTGAGTTATAGGTTTAACCTATATATATCAAATCGTAACAATAGACCACAAGATTTCATATTTCAATGCACATCCCATACATAGAGATAAAAATCATTCATATGGTGAACACCTGGTAACCGACATTAACAAGATGCATATATAAGAATATCCCCATTATTCCGGGACACCCTTCGGATATGATATAAATTTCGAAGTACTAAAGCATCCGGCACTTTGGATGGGGTTTGTTAGGCCCAATAGATCTATCTTTAGGATTCGCGTCAATTAGTAGATCGGTTTACTAATTCTTAGGTTACCAAGCAAAAAGGGGCATATTCAGCTTCGATCATTCACCCATATAATGTAGTTTCAATTACTTGTGTCTATTTTGTAAAACATTTATAAAACTGCATGTATTCTCATCCCAAAATATTAGATTTTAAAAGTGGGACTATAACTCACTTTCACAGATATTTCCTTCCTCGAAAATAAGACTTGGCCACGGATCGATTCACGAACCTATACAAATATGTACATATATATCAAAGTATGATCAAAATATAATTACAACCATTTTTATTATGTTTTAAAGATTTGACTGTATTAAGTCAGCTGTCCTCGTTAATAACCTACAACTAGTTGTCCATAGTTAGATGTACAGAAATAAATCGATATATATTATCTTGAATCAATCCACGACCCAGTGTATACACATCTCAGGCTAGATCACAACTCAAAGTATATATATTTTTGGAATCAACCTCAACCCTGTATAGCTAACTCCAACATTACTGCATATAGAGTGTCTATGGTTGTTCCAAATAATATATATACATGGGTCGATATGATATGTCAAAATATTTGCATACGTATCTATGGTATCCCAAGATTACATAATATATTAGAATACATGTATAATACAATATAAGTTAGCTAGGATATGATTTGTATAGATTTGTTAAACATTTCCCGTAGCTAAAAAGATCAAAAATATCCAATCTTGTTTTACCCATAACTTCTTCATTTTAAATCCGTTTTGAGTGAATCAAATTGCTATGGTTTCATATTGAACTCTAATTTAAGAATCCAAACAGAAAAAGTATAGTTTTATAGTCAGAAATTTAAGTTACATGTCAATTACTAAAGAGGTAGTCATTTCCGTCGAAAGAATGACATCTTGATGACCATTTTGAAAAACATACTTTCACTTTGAGTTTAACCAAGATTTTTGGATATAGTTTCATGTTCATATGAAAAATCATTTTCCCAGAAGAACAACTTTTAAATCAAAGTTTATCATAGTTTTTAATTATCCAAACCAAAACAGCCCCGGTTTCACTACGACAGCGTATATCCGATTTTATGGTGTTCATCGTGTTTCCAGGTTTTAAATCATTAAGTTAGCATATCATATAGATATAGAACATGTGTTTAGTTGATTTTAAAAGTCAATTTAGAAGGATTAACTTTTGTTTGCGAACAAGTTTAGAATTAACTAAACTATGTTCTAGTGATTACAAGTTTAAACCTTTGAATAAGATAGCTTTATATGTATGAATCGAATGATGTTATGAACATCATTACTACCTCAAGTTTTCTGGATAAAACTACTAGAAATGAGAAAAATGGATCTAGCTTCAAAGGATCTTTGGATGGCTTGAAAGTCCTTAAAGCATAATCATGACACGAAAACAGTTCAAGTAAGATTTTCACTCGAAATAAGATTGTTATAGTTGTAGAAATTGAATCAAAGTTTGAATATGAATATTACCTTGAATTAGAAAGATAACCTACTGTAAATAACAAAGGTTCCTTGATCTTAGATGATTACTTGGAATGGATTAGAAAGCTTGGAAGTAGACTTGCAAACTTGGAAGTATTCTTGATTTTTATGAAACTATACTTATGGAATTTATGAAGAACACTTAGGACTTGAAGATGGAACTTGAGAGAGATCAATTAGATGAAGAAAATTGAAGAATGAAAGTGTTTGTAGGTGTTTTTGGTCGTTGGTATATGGATTAGATATAAAGGATATGTAATTTTGTTTTCATGTAAATAAGTCATGAATGATTACTAATATTTTTATAATTTTATGTGATATTTCATGCTAGTTGCCAAATGATGGTTCCCACATGTGTTAGGTGACTCACATGGGCTGCTAAGAGCTGATCATTGGAGTGTATATACCAATAGTACATACATCTAAAATCTGTGTATTGTACGAGTACGAATACGGGTGCATACGAGTAGAATTGTTGATGAAATTGAACGAGGATGTAATTGTAAGCATTTTTGGTAAGTAGAAGTACTTTGATATGTGTCTTGAAGTCTTTCAAAATTGTAAGAATACATATCAAAACACAACATGTATATACATTCTAATGGAGTCGTTAAGTCTTCGTTAGTCGTTACATGTAAGTGTTGTTTTGAAACCTTTAAGTTAACGATCTCAATTAAAGTTGTTAACCCAATGTTTATTATATCAAATAAGATGTTAAATTATTATGTTATCATGATATTATGATGTATGAATATCTCTTAATATGATATATACATTAAAATATCATTACAACGATAATCGTTACATATAAGTCTCGTTTCGTAATTCTTGAGTTAGTAGTCTTGTTTTTACATATGTAGTTCATTGTTAACACACTTAATGATATATTTAAATATCATTTTATCATGTTAAATATAGTGTATAAATATCTTAATATGATACATATGTATTTAGTAGACGTTATCATAACGATAATCGTTATATATATCATTTCGAGTTTCTTAACTTAGTAATCTCATTTCTTATGTATATCACACATTGTTAATATACTTAGTGAGATACTTACTCATCATAATCTCATGTCAACCATATATATATGTCTATATATACCACAACATGTAGTTTTTACAAATTTGAAACGTTCGTGAATCGCCGGTCAACTTGGGTGACCAATTGTCTATATGAAACTTATTTCATTTAATCAAGTCTTAACAAGTTTGATTGCTTAACATGTTGGAAACATTTAGTCATGTAAATATCAATCTCAATTAATATATATATAAACATGGAAAAGTTTAGGTCACTAAAGTACCTACCCGTGAAATAAATTTCGTCCCGAAATTTTAAGCTGTTGAAGGTGTTGACGAATCTTCTGGAAATAGATGCGGGCATTTCTTCTTCAGCTGATCTTCATGCTCCCAGGTGAACTCAGGTCCTCTACGAGCATTTCATCGAACCTTAACAATCGGTATCTTGTTTTGCTTAAGTTTCTTATCTTCACGATCCATTATTTCGACGGGTTCTTCAATGAATTGAAGTTTTTCATTGATTTGGATTTCGTCCAATGGAATAGTGAGATCTTCTTTAGCAAAATATTTCTTCAATGTCGAGATGTGGAAAGTGTTATGTACAGCTGCGAGTTGTTGAGGTAGCTCCAGTTGGTAAGCTACTGGTCCGACACGATCTATAATCTTGAATGGTCCAATGTACCTTGGATTTAGTTTCCCCCGTTTACCAAATCGAACAACGCCTTTCCAATTTCAAACTTTATATCTTTTCTTTTACTGTCCGTGTAGCTCTTTTATCGACTCTGGGCGGTTTTCAATCGTTGTTGAATTTGGATGATTTTCTCGGTAGTTTCTTGTATTATCTCCGGACCCTAATCTGTCTATCCCCCACTTCATTCCAACAAATCAGAGACCTGCACTTTCTACCATAAAGTGCCTCAAACGGCGCCATCTCAATACTAGAATGATAACTGTTGTTGTAGGAAAATTCTGCTAACGGTAGGTGTCGATCCTAACTGTTTCCGAAATCAATAACACATGCTCATAGCATGTCTTCAAGCGTTTGTATCGTCCTTTCACTCTGCCCATCAGTTTGTGGATGATGTAGTGACCCGAACTTTTCCATGTTTATATATATTAATTGAGATTGATATTTACATGATTAAATGTTTCCAACATGTTAAGCAATCAAACTTGTTAAGACTTGATTAATTGAAATAGGTTTCATATAGACAATTGACCACCCAAGTTGACCGGTGATTCACGAACGTTAAAACTTGTAAAAACTATATGATGACATATATATGGTTATATATATAGTTAACATGATATTATTATAAGTAAACATATCATTAAGTATATTAACAATGAACTACATATGTAAAAACAAGACTACTAACTTAATGATTTTGAAACGAGACATATATGTAACGATTATCGTTGTAACGACATTTAATGTATATATATCATATTAAGAGATATTCGTACATCATAATATCATGATAATATAATAATTTAAAATCTCCTTTGATATTATAAACATTGGGTTAACAACATTTAACAAGATCGTTAACCTAAAGGTTTCAAAACAACATTTACATGTAACGACTAACGATGACTTAACGACTCAGCTAAAATGTATATACATGTAGTGTTTTAATATGTATTCATACACTTTTGAAAGACTTCAAGACACTTATCAAAATACTTCTACTTAACAAAAATTCTTACAATTACATCCTCGTTCAGTTTCATCAACAATTCTACTCGTATGCACCCGTATTCGTACTCGTACAATACACAGCTTTTAGATGTATGTACTATTGGTATATACACTCCAATGATCAGCTCTTAGCAGCCCATGTGAGTCACCTAACACATGTAGGAACCATCACTTGGCAACTAGCATGAAATATCTCATAAAATTACAAAAATATGAGTGATCATTCATGACTTATTTACATGAAAACAAAATTACATATCCTTTATATCTAATCCATACACCAACGACCAAAAACACCTACAAACACTTTCATTCTTCAATTTTCTTCATCTAATTGATCTCTCTCAAGTTCTATCTTCAAGTTCTAAGTGTTCTTCATAAATTCCAAAAGTTCTAGTTTCATAAAATCAAGAATACTTTCAAGTTTGCTAGCTCACTTCCAATCTTGTAAGGTGATCATCCAACCTCAAGAAATCTTTGTTTCTTACAGTAGGTTATCATTCTAATACAAGGTAATAATCATATTCAAACTTTGGTTCAATTTCTATAACTATAACAATCTTATTTCAAGTGATGATCTTACTTGAACTTATTTTCGTGTCATGATTCTGCTTCAAGAACTTCGAGCCATCCAAGGATCCGTTGAAGCTAGATCCATTTTTCTCTTTTCCAGTAGGTTTATCCAAGGAACTTAAGGTAGTAATGATGTTCATAACATCATTCGATTCATATATATAAAGCTATCTTATTCGAAGGTTTAAACTTGTAATCACTAGAACATAGTTTAGTTAATTCTAAACTTGTTCGCAAACAAAAGTTAATCCTTCTAACTTGACTTTTAAAATCAACTAAACACATGTTCTATATCTGTATGATATGCTAACTTAATGATTTAAAACCTGGAAACACGAAAAACACCGTAAAACCGGATTTACGCCGTCGTAGTAACACCGCGGGCTGTTTTGGGTTAGTTAATTAAAAACTATGATAAACTTTGATTTAAAAGTTGTTATTCTGAGAAAATGATTTTTATTATGAACATGAAACTATATCCAAAAATTATGGTTAAACTCAAAGTGGAAGTATGTTTTCTAAAATGGTCATCTAGACGTCGTTCTTTCGACTGAAATGACTACCTTTACAAAAACGACTTGTAACTTATTTTTCCGACTATAAACCTATACTTTTTCTGTTTATATTCATAAAATAGAGTTCAATATGAAACCATAGCAATTTGATTCACTCAAAACGGATTTAAAATGAAGAAGTTATGGGTAAAACAAGATTGGATAATTTTTCTCATTTTAGCTACGTGAAAATTGGTAACAAATCTATTCCAACCATAACTTAATCAACTTGTATTGTATATTATGTAATCTTGAGATACCATAGACACGTATACAATGTTTCGACCTATCATGTCGACACATCTATATATATTTCGGAACAACCATAGACACTCTATATGTGAATGTTGGAGTTAGCTATACAGGGTTGAGGTTGATTCCAAAATATATATAGTTTGAGTTGTGATCAATACTGAGATACGTATACACTGGGTCGTGGATTGATTCAAGATAATATTTATCAATTTATTTCTGTACATCTAACTGTGGACAACTAGTTGTAGGTTACTAACGAGGACAGCTGACTTAATAAACTTAAAACATCAAAATATATTAAAAGTGTTGTTAATATATTTTGAACATACTTTGATATATATATGTATATATTGTTATAGGTTCGTGAATCAACCAGTGGCCAATTCTTACTTCCCGACGAAGTAAAAATCTGTGAAAGTGAGTTATAGTCCCACTTTTAAAATCTAATATTTTTGGGATGAGAATACATGCAGGTTTTATAAATGATTTACAAAATAGACACAAGTACGTGAAACTACATTCTATGGTTGAATTATCGAAATCGAATATGCCCCTTTTTATTAAGTCTGGTAATCTAAGAATTAGGGAACAGACACCCTAATTGACGCGAATCCTAAAGATAGATCTATTGGGCCTAATAAACCCCATCCAAAGTACTGGATGCTTTAGTACTTCGAAATTTATATCATATCCGAAGGGTGTCCCGGAATGATGGGGATATTCTTATATATGCATCTTGTTAATGTCAGTTACCAGGTGTTCACCATATGAATGATTTTTATCTCTATGTATGGGATGTGTATTGAAATATGAAATCTTGTGGTCTATTATTACGATTTGATATATATAGGTTAAACCTATAACTCACCAACATTTTTTGTTGACGTTTAAAGCATGTTTATTCTCAGGTGAATATTAAGAGCTTCCGCTGTTGCATACTAAAATAAGGACAAGATTTGGCGTCCATGTTTGTATGATATTGTGTAAAAACTGCATTCAAGAAACTGATTTCGATGTAACATATTTGTATTGTAAACCATTATGTAATGGTCGTGTGTAAACAGGATATTTTAGATTATCATTATTTGATAATCTACGTAAAGCTTTTTAAACCTTTATTTATGAAATAAAGGTTATGGTTTGTTTTAAAAATGAATGCAGTCTTTGAAAAACGTCTCATATAGAGGTCAAAACCTCACAACGAAATCAATTAATATGGAACGTTTTTAATCAATAAGAACGGGACATTTCAGTTGGTATCAGAGCGTTGGTCTTAGAGAACCAGAATTTTGCATTAGTGTGTCTTATCGAGTTTTTTAGGATGCATTAGTGAGTCTGGACTTCGACCGTGTTTAGTTGAAAAATGATTGCTTAACAAATTTTGTTAGAAACTATATATTTTTAACATGTGAATATTATGTGATATATTAATCTCTTAACGCGTTTGATATTATGTGATAGATGTCTACCTCTAGAACAAGTCCCATTGACTCACCTAATAATAATGAAGAGTCAAATGTAAATTGGAATGATTCGTGGACTGATTCACAAGTTCCTGAAGAGGAACCGGAAGAAGAGTCGGAACCGGAAGAAGAATCGGAACCGGAAGAAGAATCGGAACCGGATGAAGAAATAAAACCGGTGGGGGAAATAATAAAACGGTTAAGTAAAAGAAAATCCTCAACCAACCGACCAAGGTTAATTATGGTCAATGGTGTTTCCGCCAAGGAAGCAAAATATTGGGAGAATTACCAATTCTCTGATGAATCGGATTCCGACGAGAATTCCGGTGATGTTATAGAAATTACCCCAACTGAATTTAAAAAGGCAAAAGAAAATAATAAGGGAAAGGGCATAAAAATAGAGAAATCTAATTCCAACCCCGATGAACTTTATATGTATCGTCAACCCCCGAAGTCCTTAAGTTGTAACAATGACCCGGGAACCTCTAAACCACCAGGTTTTTCTAAACCAATGTGGATAACGACGGCTCGTATTAGGGGAACATCATATATCCCTAGAAACTTGGCAAAACGAACCAAAACTGAAGAAGAAGAAGAAACAAGCGAGTCGGAATAAGATAGTTGTATTCGTGTGGTGTAATATAAGTAATATAGTGTGCTTATGCTTTATGATATATGTAAAAATTGCTTGTATTAATAAGTATTTTTTTATGAATCTAACTCTTGTTTATTTTACAGTATAAAAACACAAAATGGATAGACAACCCAATATTTTAAGAGACCTACCCGGAGACATGATTGATGAAATCTTGTCTAGAGTCGGTCAGAATTCTTCGGCACAACTATTTAAGGCGAGATCAGTTTGTAAGACATTCGAAGAACGTTCCAAGAATGCCTTGGTTTATAAAAGGCTTTCGTTCGAAAGATGGGGGATATCACATTGGGAAATCCATAAGTTACGATGTGTTTACTTTGACGCATATATTGCGGGGAACCCAAATGCTATTTTACGCAATGGGTTAAGAAATTATTTTGACTCAATATATCCGAATATTGGACTTCGTGATTTAGAAAAAGCGGCTAACATGCAACATAAAGAAGCATGTTATGCTTACGGATTAGTAATGTTCGCTTCTCACCAAAGTGAGAACAAGAACATCGGGCTACAACTATTAAACAAAACGTTCCCACAAGTGACGGAGTCGGTAATTGGGGTAAGAAATGAGGTTTTTAGATTGTTACGGGACTGTTGGACATTACATAACCCTCGTCCCTTTGACGACGTTACAACACGCTGTCTTATCAACGGCCATAACGGTTATGTTCCACAAGACCAAGGATGGGAAGTAATCCTAGTAAAACCAGAATGCGTGACTTGTTTCTGGACGTATGAATTACGTGTCTTTATTGCCTTTGCTGAACGACTTGTGTACTAGCTAGAACTATCTTCACAACCATCTTGTATCAAATTTATTGTGTGCTATATTTCATGCTATATGTAAAATAAGCGGTATTGTAAGTTTGTAAAATATTGTGTAAAAGTTTGAACGCGAAATATTATTATAATCAGTTTTTCATATAGAATTGTAGTAGTTGAATTGTATATTAGCTACTAAGTATGAACTTAACGGGTAGGTACTACCCGAATTTAAACTTATAAAACGCTAATATGAAGAAAAAGCTTTTATAAATGAGTTCATATTATGCTACAAAATACTATTAACTACTCTTAATATTCTGTATGATTAACTTGTTCCATTTGACTATTTTGAAGGCAATGGCACCGACTACTCGACACACCGTGAATATGAATGAAGAGGAATTCCGTACTTTTCTAGCTTCAAACATAGCCGCAGTACAGGCTGCGCTACCAGGAAATCGTGTAGGATGCACCTACAAAGAATTCACTGCCTGCAAACCTTTGGAATTTGATGGAACCGAAGGACCGATCGAATTGAAACGGTGGACCGAGAAGGTCGAATCGGTGTTTGCCATAAGTAAGTGTACTGAAGAGGACAAAGTGAAGTACGCTACGCATACCTTCACAGGTTCTGCGTTAACATGGTGGAATACCTATCTAGAGCAAGTGGGACAAGACGATGTGTACGCACTACCGTGGTCAGCATTCAAGCACTTGATGAACGAGAAGTACCGTCCCAGAACCGAGGTCAATAAGCTCAAGACAGAACTTAGAGGGTTACGAACCCAAGGATTTGATATTACCACGTACGAAAGACGATTCACAGAATTGTGCCTATTGTGTCCGGGAGCATTCGAAGATGAGGAAGAGAAGATCGACGCGTTTGTGAAAGGATTACCGGAAAGAATCCAAGAAGATATAAGTTCACACGAGCCCGCCTCCATACAACAGGCATGTAGAATGGCTCACAAACTAGTGAACCAGATTGAAGAAAGAATTAAAGAACAGACTGCTGAAGAGGCCAATGTGAAGCAAGTCAAAAGAAAGTGGGAGGAAAATGGTGATAAGAATCACCAATACAACAACAACAGCAATCGCAACAATTATCCCAACAATCGCAACATCAATCGCAACTACAACAAACGGCCCAACAACAACAACAACAACAACAACAGCAACAGCAACTACAACAATCATCTCAACAACAATAATAACCGCAACAACAACAACAACAACAATCAGAAGCAGCTATGCCAAAGGTGTGAAAAGTATCACTCGGGATTCTGCACCAAATTTTGCAACAAGTGTAAAAGAAATGGTCATAGCGCGGTGAAGTGTGAGGTCTACGGACCAGGGGTTAATAGAACGAAAGGAACAAATGGTGTCGGAACGAGTAATGGCGGAGCAAGTAGTGTCGGAGAAAGTTATTCCAATGTAGTTTGTTATAAATGTGGAACACCGGGCCACATTATTAGAAATTGCCCGAACCAGGAGAACACGAATGGACAAGGCCGCGGAAGAGTTTTCAATATTAATGCGGCAGAGGCACAAGAAGACCCGGAGCTTGTTCCGGGACGTTTCTTATTGACAATAAATCTGCTTACGTTTTATTTGATCCGGGTGCGGATAGAAGCTATATGAGTAGAGATTTTTGTGCTAAATTAAGTTGTCCATTGACGCCTTTGGATAGTAAATTTTTACTCGAATTAGCAAATGGTAAATTAATTTCAGCAGATAATATATGTCGGAATCGAGAAATTAAACTGGTTAGCGAAACATTTAAGATTGATTTGATACCAGTAGAGTTAGGGAGTTTTGATGTGATAATCGGTATGGACTGGTTGAAAGAAGTGAAAGCAGAGATCGTTTGTTACAAAAATGCAATTCGCATTATACGAGAAAAAGGAAAACCCTTAATGGTGTACGGAGAAAAGGGCAACACGAAGCTACATCTTATTAGTAATTTGAAGGCACAAAAACTAATAAGAAAAGGTTGCTATGCTGTTCTAGCACACGTCGAGAAAGTACAAACTGAAGAAAAGAGCATCAATGATGTTCCCATAGCAAAAGAATTTCCCGATGTATTTCCGAAAGAATTACCGGGATTACCCCCACATCGATCTGTTGAATTTCAAATAGATCTTGTACCAGGAGCTGCACCAATAGCTCGTGCTCCTTACAGACTCGCACCCAGCGAGATGAAAGAACTGCAAAGCCAATTACAAGAACTTTTAGAGCGTGGTTTCATTCGACCAAGCACATCACCGTGGGGAGCTCCTGTTTTGTTTGTCAAGAAGAAAGATGGTACATTCAGGTTGTGTATCGACTACCGAGAGTTGAACAAACTTACCATCAAGAACCGCTACCCACTACCGAGAATCGACGACTTAATTGATCAACTACAAGGCTCGTCTGTTTATTCAAAGATTGACTTACGTTCCGGGTATCATCAAATGCGGGTGAAAGAAGATGATATTCCAAAGACTGCTTTCAGAACACGTTACGGTCATTACGAGTTTATGGTCATGCCGTTTGGTTTAACTAATGCACCAGCTGTGTTCATGGACCTTATGAACTGAGTGTGTGGACCATACCTTGACAAGTTTGTCATTGTTTTCATTGATGACATACTTATTTACTCAAAGAATGACCAAGAACACGGTGAACATTTGAGAAAGGTGTTAGAAGTATTGAGGAAGGAAGAATTGTACTCTAAGTTTTCAAAGTGTGCATTTTGGTTGGAAGAAGTTCAATTCCTCGGTCACATAGTGAACAAAGAAGGTATTAAGGTGGATCCGGCAAAGATAGAAACTGTTGAAAAGTGGGAAACCCCGAAAACTCCGAAACACATACGCCAGTTTTTAGGACTAGCTGGTTACTACAGAAGGTTCATCCAAGACTTTTCCAGAATAGCAAAACCCTTGACTGCATTAACGCATAAAGGGAAGAAATTTGAATGGAATGATGAACAAGAGAAAGCGTTTCAGTTATTGAAGAAAAAGCTAACTACGGCACCTATATTGTCATTGCCTGAAGGGAATGATGATTTTGTGATTTATTGTGACGCATCAAAGCAAGGTCTCGGTTGTGTATTAATGCAACGAACGAAGGTGATTGCTTATGCGTCTAGACAATTGAAGATTCACGAACAAAATTATACGACGCATGATTTGGAATTAGGCGCGGTTGTGTTTGCATTAAATACTTGGAGGCACTACTTATATGGGGTCAAAAGTATTATATATACCGACCACAAAAGTCTTCAACACATATTTAATTAGAAACAACTGAATATGAGGCAGCGTAGGTGGATTGAATTATTGAATGATTACGACTTTGAGATTCGTTACCACCCGGGGAAGGCAAATGTGGTAGCCGATGCCTTGAGAAGGAAGGACAGAGAACCCATTCGAGTAAAATCTATGAATATAATGATTCATAATAACCTTACTACTCAAATAAAGGAGGCGCAACAAGGAGTTTTAAAAGATTGAAATTTAAAGGATGAAATACCCAAAGGATCGGAGAAGCATCTTAATATTCGGGAAGACGGAACCCGGTATAGGGCTGAAAGGATTTGGGTACCAAAATTTGGAGATATGAGAGAAATGGTACTTAGAGAAGCTCATAAAACCAGATACTCAATACATCCTGGAACGAGGAAGATGTACAAGGATCTCAAGAAACATTTTTGGTGGCTGGGTATGAAAGCCGATGTTGCTAAATACGTAGGAGAATGTTTGACGTGTTCTAAGGTCAAAGCTGAGCATCAGAAACCATCAGGTCTACTTCAACAACCCGAAATCCCGGAATGGAAATGGGAAAACATTACCATGGATTTCATCACTAAATTGCCAAGGACTGCAAGTGGTTTTGATACTATTTGGGTAATAGTTGATCATCTCACCAAGTCAGCACACTTCCTGCCAATAAGAGAAGATGACAAGATGGAGAAGTTAGCACGACTGTATTTGAAGGAAGTCGTCTCCAGACATGGAATATCAATCTCTATTATCTCTGATAGGGATGGCAAATTTATTTCAAGATTCTGGCAGACATTACAGCAAGCATTAGGAACTCGTCTAGACATGAGTACTGCCTATCATCCACAAACTGATGGGCAGAGCGAAAGGACGATACAAACGCTTGAAGACATGCTACGAGCATGTGTTATTGATTTCGGAAACAGTTGGGATCGACATCTACCGTTAGCAGAATTTTCCTACAACAACAACTACCATTCAAGCATTGAGATGGCGCCGTTTGAAGCACTTTATGGTAGAAAGTGCAGGTCTCCGATTTGTTGGAGTGAAGTGGGGGATAGACAGATTACGGGTCCGGAGATTATACAAGAAACTACCGAGAAGATCATCCAAATTCAACAACGGTTGAAAACCGCCCAAAGTCGACAAAAGAGCTACGCTGACATTAAAAGAAAAGATATAGAATTTGAAATTGGAGAAATGGTCATGCTTAAAGTTGCACCTTGGAAAGGCGTTGTTCGATTTGGTAAACGAGGGAAATTAAATCCAAGGTATATTGGACCATTCAAGATTATTGATCGTGTCGGACCAGTAGCTTACCGACTTGAGTTACCTCAACAACTCGCGGCTGTACATAACACTTTCCACGTCTCGAATTTGAAGAAATGTTTTTCTAAAGAAGATCTCACTATTCCGTTAGATGAAATTCAAATCAACGAAAAACTCCAATTCATCGAAGAACCCGTCGAAATAATGGATCGTGAGGTTAAAAGACTTAAGCAAAACAAGATACCAATTGTTAAGGTTCGATGGAATGCTCGTAGAGGACCCGAGTTCACCTGGGAGCATGAAGATCAGATGAAGAAGAAATACCCGCATTTATTTCCAGAAGATACGTCAACACCTCCAACTGCTTAAAATTTCGGGACGAAATTTATTTAACGGGTAGGTACTGTAGTGACCCGAACTTTTCCATGTTTATATATATTAATTGAGATTGATATTTACATGATTAAATGTTTCCAACATGTTAAGCAATCAAACTTGTTAAGACTTGATTAATTGAAATAGGTTTCATATAGACAATTGACCACCCAAGTTGACCGGTGATTCACAAACGTTAAAACTTGTAAAAACTATATGATGACATATATATGGTTATATATATAGTTAACATGATATTATTATAAGTAAACATATCATTAAGTATATTAACAATGAACTACATATGTAAAAACAAGACTACTAACTTAATGATTTTGAAACGAGACATATATGTAACGATTATCGTTGTAACGACATTTAATGTATATATATATCATATTAAGAGATATTCGTACATCATAATATCATGATAATATAATAATTTAAAATCTCTTTTGATATTATAAACATTGGGTTAACAACATTTAACAAGATCATTAACCTAAAGGTTTCAAAACAACATTTACATGTAACGACTAACGATGACTTAACGACTCAGCTAAAATGTATATACATGTAGTGTTTTAATATGTATTCATACACTTTTGAAAGACTTCAAGACACTTATCAAAATACTTCTACTTAACAAAAATGCTTACAATTACATCCTCGTTCAGTTTCATCAACAATTCTACTCGTATGCACCCGTATTCGTACTCGTACAATACACAGCTTTTAGATGTATGTACTATTGGTATATACACTCCAATGATCAGCTCTTACCAGCCCATGTGAGTCACCTAACACATGTAGGAACCATCATTTGGCAACTAGCATGAAATATCTCATAAAATTACAAAAATATGAGTAATCATTCATGACTTATTTACATGAAAACAAAATTACATATCCTTTATATCTAATCCATACACCAACGACCAAAAACACCTACAAACACTTTCATTCTTCAATTTTCTTCATCTAATTGATCTCTCTCAAGTTCTATCTTCAAGTTCTAAGTGTTCTTCATAAATTCCAAAAGTTCTAGTTTCATAAAATCAAGAATACTTTCAAGTTTGCTAGCTCACTTCCAATCTTGTAAGGTGATCATCCAACCTCAAGAAATCTTTGTTTCTTACAGTAGGTTATTATTCTAATACAAGGTAATAATCATATTCAAACTTTGGTTCAATTTCTATAACTATAACAATCTTATTTCAAGTGATGATCTTACTTGAACTTGTTTTCGTGTCATGATTCTGCTTCAAGAACTTCGAGCCATCCAAGGATCCGTTGAAGCTAGATCCATTTTTCTATTTTCCAGTAGGTTTATCCAAGGAACTTAAGGTAGTAATGATGTTCATAACATCATTCGATTCATATATATAAAGCTATCTTATTCGAAGGTTTAAACTTGTAATCACTAGAACATAGTTTAGTTAATTCTAAACTTGTTCGCAAACAAAAGTTAATCCTTCTAACTTGACTTTTAAAATCAACTAAACATATTTTCTATATCTATATGATATGCTAACTTAATGATTTAAAACCTGGAAACACGAAAAACACCGTAAAACTGGATTTACGCTGTCGTAGTAACACCGCTGGCTATTTTGGGTTAGTTAATTAAAAACTATGATAAACTTTGATTTAAAAGTTGTTATTCTGAGAAAATAATTTTTATTATGAACATGAAACTATATCCAAAAATAATGGTTAAACTCAAAGTGGAAGTATGTTTTCTAAAATGGTCATCTAGACGTCGTTCTTTCGACTGAAATGACTACATTTACAAAAACGACTTGTAACTTATTTTTCCGACTATAAACCTATACTTTTTCTGTTTAGATTCATAAAATAGAGTTCAATATGAAACCATAGCAATTTGATTCACTCAAACCGGATTTAAAATGAAGAAGTTATGGGTAAAACAAGATTGGATAATTTTTCTCATTTTAGCTACGTGAAAATTGGTAACAAATCTATTCCAACCATAACTTAATCAACTTGTATTGTATATTATGTAATCTTGAGATACCATAGACACGTATACAATGTTTCGACCTATCATGTCGACACATCTATATATATTTTGGAACAACCATAGACACTCTATATGTGAATGTTGGAGTTAGCTATACAGGGTTGAGGTTGATTCCAAAATATATATAGTTTGAGTTGTGATCAATACTGAGATACGTATACACTGGGTCGTGGATTGATTCAAGATAATATTTATCAATTTATTTCTGTACATCTAACTGTGGACAACTAGTTGTAGGTTACTAACGAGGACAACTGACTTAATAAACTTAAAACATCAAAATATATTAAAAGTGTTGTTAATATATTTTGAACATACTTTGATATATATATGTATATATTGTTATAGGTTCGTGAATCAACCAGTGGCCAAGTCTTACTTCCCGACGAAGTAAAAATCTGTGAAAGTGAGTTATAGTCCCACTTTTAAAATCTAATATTTTTGGGATGAGAATACATGCAGGTTTTATAAATGATTTACAAAATAGACACAAGTACGTGAAACTACATTCTATGGTTGAATTATCGAAATCGAATATGCCCCTTTTTATTAAGTCTGGTAATCTAAGAATTAGGGAACAGACACCCTAATTGACGCGAATCCTAAAGATAGATCTATTGGGCCTAATAAACCCCATCCAAAGTACCGGATGCTTTAGTACTTCGAAATTTATATCATATCCGAAGGGTGTCCCGGAATGATGGGGATATTCTTATATATGCATCTTGTTAATGTCGGTTACCAGGTGTTCACCATATGAATGATTTTTATCTCTATGTATGGGATGTGTATTGAAATATGAAATCTTGTGGTCTATTGTTACGATTTGATATATATAGGTTAAACCTATAACTCACCAACATTTTTTGTTGACGTTTAAAGCATGTTTATTCTCAGGTGAATATTAAGAGCTTCCGCTGTTGCATACTAAAATAAGGACAAGATTTGGCGTCCATGTTTGTATGATATTGTGTAAAAACTGCATTCAAGAAACTGATTTCGATGTAACATATTTGTATTGTAAACCATTATGTAATGGTCGTGTGTAAACAGGATATTTTAGATTATCATTATTTGATAATCTACGTAAAGCTTTTTAAACCTTTATTTATGAAATAAAGGTTATGGTTTGTTTTAAAAATGAATGCAGTCTTTGAAAAACGTCTCATATAGAGGTCAAAACCTCGCAACGAAATCAATTAATATGGAACGTTTTTAATCAATAAGAACGGGACATTTCAGATGATAGGCAGTACTCATGTCTAGACGAGTCCCCAATGTTTGTTGCAACGTCTGCCAGAACCTTGAAACAAATCTACCATCCCTATCAGAGATAATAGAGATGGGTATTCCATGTCTGGAGACAACCTCCTTCAAATACAATCGCGCCAACTTCTCCATTTTTTCATCTTCTCTCATTGACAGGAAGTGTGCTGACTTGGTGAGACGATCAACTATTACCTAAATAGTATCATAACCACTTGCAGTCCTTGGTAATTTAGTAATGAAATCCATGGTAATGTTTTCCCATTTCCATTCCGGGATTTCAGGTTGTTGTAGTAGACCTGATGGTTTCTGATGTTCAGCTTTGACCTTAGAACACGTCAAACATTCTCCTACATATTTAGCAATATCAGCTTTTATACCCGGCCACCAAAAGTGTTTCTTGAGATCTTTATACATCTTCCCCACTCTGGGATGTATTTAATATCTGGTTTTATGTGCTTCCTTAAGTACCATTTCTCTCACATCTCCAAACCTTGGTACCCAAATTCTATCAGCCCTATATTCAGTTTTGTCTTCCCGAATATTAAGATGTTTCTCTGATCCTTTGGGTATTTCATTCTTCAACTTTCCTTCTTTTACAACCCCTGTTGCGCCTCCTTTATTTGAGTAGTAAGGCTAGTACGAATAATTATATTCATAGCTTTTACCCGTATAGGTTCTCTGTCCTTTCTACTCAAAGCGTCAGCTACCACATTCTCCTTCCCCGGGTGGTATCGAATCTCAAAATCATAATCATTCAACAGTTCAATCCACCTGCGTTGTCTCATATTCAGTTGCTTCTGATTAAATATATGTTGGAGACTTTTGTTGTCGGTATATATAACACTTTTGACCCCATATAAATAATCCCTCCAAGTCTTTAATGCAAAAACAACAGCACCCAATTCTAAATCGTGAGTCGTATAATTTTGCTCGTGAATCTTCAATTGTCTAGACGCATAAGCAATCACCTTCGTTCGTTGCATTAATACACAACCGAGATCTTACTTTGATGCGTCACAATAAATCACAAAATCATCATTCCCTTCAGGCAATGACAATATAGGTGCCGTAGTTAGCTTTTTCTTCAATAACTGAAACGCCTTCTCTTGTTCATCCATCCATTCAAATTTCTTCCCTTTATGCCTTAATGCACTCAAGGGTTTTACTATTTTGGAGAAATCTTGGATGAATCTTCTGTAGTAACCAGCCAATCCTAAAAATTGACGTATATGCTTCGGAGTTTTTGGGGTTTCCCACTTTTCAACAGTTTCGATCTTTGCTGGGTCCACCTGGATACCTTCTTTGTTCACTATGTGACCGAGGAATTGAACTTCTTCCAACCAAAATGCACACTTTGAAAACTTAGCGTACAGTTTTTCTTTCCTCAATACATCTAGCACTTTTCTCAAATGTTCTTCGTGCTCTTGATCATTCTTTGAGTAAATAAGTATGTCATCGATGAAAACAATGACAAACTTGTAAAGATATGGCCCACACACTCATTTCGTAAGGTCCATGAACACAGCTGGTGCGTTAGTCAATCCAAACGGCATAACCATAAACTCGTAATGACCATAACACGTCCTAAAAGTAGTTTTTGGAATATCATCCTCCTTTACTCGCATTTGATGATATCCAAAATGTAAATCGATTTTTGAATAAATGGACGAGCCTTGTAGTTGATCAAATAAGTCGTCAATTCTCGGCAGTGGATAACGGTTTTTGATGGTAAGTTTATTCAACTCTCTGTAGTCAATACACAACCTAAATGTACCATCCTTCTTCTTGACAAACAAAACAGGAGCTCCCCATGGTGATGTGCTTGGTCAAATGAAACCACATTCTAATAGTTCTTGCAGTTGGCTTTGTAGTTCTTTCATCTCGCTGGGTGCGAGTTTGTAAGGAGCATGAGCTATTGGTGCAGCTCCTAGTACAAGATCTATTTGAAATTCAACTGATCGATGTGGAGGTAGTCCCGGTAATTCTTTCGAAAATACATCGGGAAATTCTTTTGCGACGGGAACATCATTGATGCTCTTTTCTTCAGTTTGTACTTTCTTGACGTGTGCTAGAATAGCATAGCAACCTTTTCTTATTAGTTTTTGTGCCTTCAAATTACTAATAAGATGTAGCTTCGTGTTGCCCTTTTCTCCGTACACCATTAAGGGTTCTCCTTTTTCTCGTACAATGCGAATTGCATTTTTGTAACATACGATCTCTGCTTTCATCTCCTTCAGCCAGTCCATGCCAACTATTACATCAAAACTCCCTAACTCTACTCGTATCAAATCAATCTTAAATATTTCGCTACCCAGTTTAATTTCTCGATTCCGGCATATATAATCTGCTGAAATTAATTTACCGTTTGATAATTCGAGTAAAAATTTACTATCCAACGGCATCAATGGACAACTTAATTTAGCACAAAAATCTCTACTCATATAGCTTCTATCCGCACCCGAATCAAATAAAACGTAAGAAGATTTATTATCAATAAGAAACGTACCCGTAACAAGTTCCGGGTCTTCCTGTGCCTCTGCCGCATTAATATTGAAAACTCTTCTGCGGCCTTGTTCATTTGTGTTCTCCTGGTTCGGGCAATTTCTAATAATGTGGCCCAGTTTTCCACATTTATAACAAACTACATTGGCATAACTTGCTCCGACACTACTTGCTCCGTCATTACTCGTTCCGACACCATTTGTTCCTTTCGTTCTGTTAACCCCTGGTCCGTAGACCTCACACTTTGCCGCACTATGATCATTTCTTTTACACTTGTTGCAAAATTTGGTGCAGAACCCCGAGTGATACTTTTCACACCTTTGGCATAGCTGCTTCTGATTGTTGTTGTTGTTGCGGTTGTTATTGTTGTTGGGATGATTGTTGTAGTTGTTGTTGTTGTTGTTGTTGTGCCGTTTGTTATAGTTGCGATTGATGTTGCGATTGTTGGGATAGTTGTTGTTGTATTGGTGACTCTTATCACCATTTTCCTCCCACTTTCTTTTGACTAACTTCACGTTGGCCTCTTCGGCCACCTGTTCTTTAATTCTTCCCTCAATCAGGTTCACTAGTTTGTGAGCCATTCTACATGCCTTTTGTATGGAGGCAGGCTCGTGTGAACTTATATCTTCTTGGATTCTCTCCGGTAACCCTTTCACAAATGCGTCGATCTTCTCTTCCTCATCTTCGAACGCTCTCGAACACAATAGGCACAATTCTGTGAATCGTCTTTCGTACGAAGTAATATCGAATCCCTGTGTTCGTAACCCTCTAAGTTCTGACTTGAGCTTATTAACCTCAGTTCTGGGATGGTACTTCTCATTCATCAAGTGTTTGAATGCTGACCACGGTAGCGCGTAAGCAGCATCTTGTCCCACTTGCTCTAGATAGGTATTCCACCATGTTAACACAATACCTGTGAAGGTATGTGTAGCGTACTTCACTTTGTCTCCTTCAGCACAATTACTTATGGCAAACACTGATTCAACTTACTCGGTCCACCATTTCAATCCGATTGGTCCTTCGGTCCCATTAAATTCTGAAGGTTTGCAGGCAGTGAATTCCTTGTAGGAGCATCCTACATGATTTCTTGCGCCGTTAGCTGTATTGCTAGATTCAGAGTTATTGTTGGTATGTAGCGCGGCCTGTACTGCGGCTATGTTTGAAGCAAGAAAAGTACGAAATTCCTCTTCGCTCATATTCAAGGTGTGTCGAGTAGTCAGTGTCATTTCCTTCAAAATAGTCAAATAAAACAAGTTAATCATACAGAATATTAAGAGTAGTCAATAGTATCTCATAGCATAATATGAACTCATTTATAAAAGCTTTTTCTTCATATTAGCATTTTATAAGTTTAAATTCGGGTACTACCTACCCGTTAAGTTCACACTTAGTAGCTAATATACAATTCAACTACTACAATTCCATATGAATAACTGATTATAATAATATATCACATACAAATATTCTTCAAACTTACAACTTCGCTATATTACATATAACATGAAATATAGTACACTATGATACAGGACAGTTTTGAAGATAAATCTAGTTAATACGCAAGTTGTTCAGCAAAGGAAATAAAGACACGTAATTCATAAGTCCAGAAACAAGTCATGCATTCTGGTTTTACTATGACAACTTCCCATCCTTGGTCTTGTGGAAAATAACCGTTATGACCATTGGCTAGGCAGCATGTTGTAATGTCGTCAAAAGGACGAGGGTTTCGTAATGTCCAACAGCCCCGTAATAATCTAAAAACCTTGTTTCTCACCCCAACTACTGAATCCGTCACTTGTGGGAAAGTTGTATTTAAAATCTGCAATCCGATGTTCTTTTTCTCACTTTGGTAAGAAGCGAACATCACTAACCCGTAAGCATAACATGCTTCTTTATGTTGCATGTTAGAAGCTCTTTCTAATTCACGAAATCCTATGTTGTGATATGTTGAGTCAAAATAGGTTCTTAACCCGTAGCGTAAAATTGCATTTGGGTTCCCCGCATTTAACGCTTTAAAGAAAACACGGCGTAACTTAAAGTCTCCCCAATGTGATATACCCCACCTATCAAAGGAAAGCCTTTTATAAACTAAGGCATTTCTGGAAAGTCTTTCAAATGTTTGACAAGTTAATTTCGCCATAACTAAATGTGCTGATGAATTCTGACCGACTCTAGACAAGATTTCCTCAATCATATCCTCTGGTAGGTCTTCTAAAATATTCGGTTGTCTACCCTTAACGTCCATTTTGTTTTTATACTGTAAAATAGACAAGGATTAGATTCGTAATAACAAACAATACAAGCAATTTTTACATAGAACATAAAAGTACAAGAACACTACAATACATTTATTACACAACATGCTCACACCCTTCTAATCTGAATCACTGGTTTCTTCTTCTTCAGACTTGGTTCTTTTTCCTAATTTTCTAGGGATATATGATGTTCCTCTAATACGAGCCGTCATTTTCCACATTGGTTTAGAAAAGCCTGGTGGTTTAGAGATTCCCGGGTTATTGTCACGATATTGAAAATACGGGTGTTGACGGTACATATAAAGTTCATCGGGGTCGGAATCAGATTTCTCTATTTTGATGCCTTTTCCCTTATTATTTTCTTTTGTCTCATTAAATTGGGTCGGGGTAATTTCTATAACATCATCGGAATCCTCATCAGGATCCGATTTATCAGAAAATTGGTAATTTTCCCAATATTTTGCTTCCTTAGCGGAAATACCATTGACCATTATTAACTTTGGTCCATTAGTTGAGGATTTTCTTTTATTTGACCGGTTTTTTGTGATTCCTACTATTCTCCCCTCCGGGACCTCTTCTTCTTCCGGTTCCTCTTCTTCTGGTTCCCCTTCTTTCGGTTCCTCTTCTTCCGGTTCCGTTTCCTCTTCTTCCAGTTCTTCGGGAACTTGTGAATCTTGCCAATATATATTCGACTCTTCGTTATTATTAGGTGAGTCAATGGGATTTGTGCTAGAGGTAGACATCTATCACACAATATCAAACATGTTAAGAGATTAATATATCACATAATATTTACATGTTAATAATATATAGTTTCCAACAAAACTGTTAAGCAATCATTTTTAAAGAAAATACGGTCGAAGACCAGACTCACTAATGCATCCTAACAAACTCGATAAGACATACTAATGCAAATTTTCTGGTTCTCTAAGACTAACGCTCTGATACCAACTGAAATGTCCCGTTCATATTGATTATAAACGTTCCATATTAATTGATTTCGTTGCGAGGTTTTGACCTCTATATGAGACGTTTTTCAAAGACTGCATTCATTTTTAAAACAACCATAACCTTTATTTTATCAATAAAGGTTTTAAAAACATTACGTAGATTATCAAATAATGATAATCTAAAATATACTGTTTACACACGACCATTACATAATGGTTTACAATAGAAATATATTACATCGACATATGTTTCTTGAATGCAGTTTTTACACAATATCATACAAACATGGACTCCAAATCTTGTCCTTATTTTAGTATGCAACAGCGGAAGCTCTTAGTATTCACCTGAGAATAAACATGCTTTAAACGTCAACAAAAATGTTGGTGAGTTATAGGTATAACCTATATATATCAAATCGTAACAATAGACCACAAGATTTCATATTTCAATACACATCCCATACATAGAGATAAAAATCATTCATACGGTGAACACCTGGTAACCGACATTAACAAGATGCATATATAAGAATATCCCCATCATTTAGGGACACCCTTCGGATATGATATAAATTTCGAAGTACTAAAGCATCCGGTACTTTGGATGGGGTTTGTTAGGCCCAATAGATCTATCTTTAGGATTCGCGTCGATTAGTAGACCGGTTTACTAATTCTTAGGTTACCAAGCAAAAAGGGGCATATTCGGCTTCGATCATTCACCCATATAATGTAATTTTAATTACTTGTGTGTATTTCATAAAACATTTATAAAACTGCATGTATTCTCATCCCAAAATATTAGATTTTAAAAGTGGGACTATAACTCACTTTCACAGATATTTCCTTCCTCGGAAATAAGACTTGGGCACGGATCGATTCACGAACCTATACAAATATGTACATATATATATCAAAGTATGATCAAAATATAATTACAACCATTTTTATTATGTTTTAAAGATTTGACTGTATTAAGTCAGCTGTCCTCGTTAATAACCTACAACTAGTTGTCCATAGTTAGATGTACAGAAATAAATCGATATATATTATCTTGAATCAATCCACGATCCAGTATATACACATCTCAGGCTAGATCACAACTCAAAGTATATATATTTTTGGAATCAACCTCAACCCTGTATAGCTAACTCCAACATTACTGCATATAGAGTGTCTATGGTTGTTCCAAATAATATATATACATGGGTCGATATGATATGTCAAAACATTTGCATACGTGTCTATGGTATCCCAAGATTACATAATATATTAGAATACATGTATAATACAATATAAGTTAGCTAGAATATGATTTGTATAGATTTGTTAAACATTTCCCGTAGCTAAAAAGATCAAAAATATCCAATCTTGTTTTACCCATAACTTCTTCATTTTAAATCCGTTTTGAGTGAATCAAATTGCTATGGTTTCATATTGAACTCTAATTTAAGAATCCAAACAGAAAAAGTATAGGTTTATAGTCAGAAATTTAAGTTACATGTCAATTACTAAAGAGGTAGTCATTTCTGTCGAAAGAACGACATCTTGATGACCATTTTGTAAAACATACTTTCACTTTGAGTTTAACCAAGACTTTTGGATATAGTTTCATGTTCATCATTTTCCCAGAAGAACAACTTTTAAATCAAAGTTTATCGTAGTTTTTAATTAAACAAACCAAAACAGCCCCCGGTTTCACTACGACGGCGTATATCCAATTTTATGGTGTTCATCGTGCTTCCAAGTTTTAAATCATTAAGTTAGCATATCATATAGATATAGAACATGTGTTTAGTTCATTTTAAAAGTCAAGTTAGAAGGATTAACTTTTGTTTGCAAACAAGTTTAGAATTAACTAAAATATGTTCTAGTGATTACAAGTTTAAACCTTCGAATAAGATAGCTTTATATGTATGAATCGAATGATGTTATGAACATCATTACTACCTCAAGTTTTCTGGATAAAACTGCTGGAAATGAGAAAAATGGATCTATCTTTAAAGGATCATTGGATGGCTTGAAAGTTCTTAAAGCAGAATCATGACACGAAAACAGTTCAAGTAAGATTTTCACTCGAAATAAGATTGTTATAGTTGTAGAAATTCAATCAAAGTTTGAATATGAATATTACCTTGAATTAGAAAGATAACCTACTATAAATAACAAAGGTTCCTTGATCTTAGATGATTACTTAGAATGGATTAGAAAGCTTGGAAGTAGACTTGCAAACTTGGAAGTATTCTTGATTTTTATGAAACTATACTTATGGAATTTATGAAGAACACTTAGAACTTGAAAATGGAACTTGAGAGAGATCAATTAGATGAAGAAAATTGAAGAATGAAAGTGTTTGTAGGTGTTTTTGGTCGTTGGTATATGGATTAGATATAAAGGATATGTAATTTTGTTTTTATGTAAATAAGTCATGAATGATTACTAATATTTTTATAATTTTATGAGATATTTCATGCTAGTTTCCAAATGATGGTTCCCACATGTGTTTGGTGACTCACATGGGCTACTAAGAGCTGATCATTGGAGTGTATATACCAATAGTACATACATCTAAAAGCTGTGTATTGTACGAGTACGAATACGGGTGCATACGAGTAGAATTGTTGATGAAACTGAACGAGGATGTAATTGTAAGTATTTTTGTTAAGTAGAAGTACTTTGATATGTGTCATGAAGTCTTTCAAAAGTGTAAGAATACATATCAAAACACAACATGTATATACATTCTAATGGAGTCGTTAAGTCTTCGTTAGTCGTTACATGTAAGTGTTGTTTTGAAACCTTTAAGTTAACGATCTCAATTAATGTTGTTAACCCAATGTTTATTATATCAAATGAGATGTTAAATTATTATGTTATCATGATATTATGATGTATGAATATCTCTTAATATGATATATACATTAAAATATTGTTACAACGATAATCGTTACATATAAGTCTTGTTTCGTAATTCTTGAGTTAGTAGTCTTGTTTTTACATATGTAGTTCATTGTTAACACACTTAATGATATATTTAAATATCGTTTTATCATGTTAAATATAGTGTATCAATATCTTAATATGATACATATGTATTTAGTAGACGTTATCATAACGATAATCGTTATATATATGATTTCGAGTTTCTTAACTTAGTAATCTCATTTCTTATGTATATCACACATTGTTAATATACTTAGTGAGATACGTACTCATCATCATCTCATGTCAACCATATATATATGTCTATATATACCACAACATGTAGTTTTTACAAATTTTTAACGTTCGTGAATCGCCGGTCAACTTGGGTGATCAATTGTCTATATGAAACTTATTTCATTTAATCAAATCTTAACAAGTTTGATAGTTTAACACGTTGGAAATATTTAGTCATGTAAATATCAATCTCAGTTAATATATATAAACATGGAAAAGTTCGGGTCACTATAGTAGTATCAGGTAACCAGTAGCATGCAGTAATAATAAGCAGTAACATGTAGTAGCATGCAGCAGTTTCGCAGAAACAAGTAAACAAGCAAGTTGTAGATTAGTCCTATTAGTGAAACCTACTCAACTCGGTCAAGACACACTAATGCAACCTAATTCCCTACAACCAATGCTCTGATACCAAATGTGATGCCCCGTACAAAATCAACGTGTACGGATCATCAACAACAGGATCATTACACGGTTACAACACTATATACTGTTTTAAAAACAAGTTTTGCATTCATGAAAAAGTAACATTTTTACCAACGTCAAATGTTTTACAAAAGATAACGTGCTTCTATGAATAGAAAGCATTAACATAAGTACGTGACACAAAGGTCATTACAAAACCATTGTTCAAATGTAACATAAGTTGTGAATGCAAAGTAAAAGTTCCATGATTGAGACATCTCTAAACAATGCAGCGGAAGTCTAACACATCGTGTCTAAAACAGCAAGTCTAATAGCGGAAGCAACAACGTCTAAGCACCTGAGAAATAACATGCTTTAAAATATCAACACGAATGTTGGTGAGCTATAGTTTTTGGAAACAGCGATAAAATGTAGACCACGAGATTTCGTATTCAAAACAGTATGAAAAGTATATGCTTATCTGTGGGCACCCGGTAACTAACTTAACAAAGTAATATAAATATCACCCCCTAAAAGTACAATTGGCGAGTGCGTAAGTTTACGAAGTATTAAACACCCGTTAAATGCTAGCGCAACTAGCCCGGCCATATCTAAGATTCGCATTCACTAGTTCATAAACCAATGACTAAACGTTACCATGCTATGGGGAATCTTTGTGACGTTATATCACCCACACATATATAAAGTTTAAGTACTCGTGTCTAGTATGTAAAACATAAAAAGCGTATGTATTCTCAGTCCTAAAAATAGTTAAAGTAAAAATGGAGCTATAACTCACAGTGAAAGTGCGGTAAAAGTCGATATGAAAAGTATGCAAGTAGTAAGTCGGTCTGAAAGGTCCTCAACCTAAGTCAAAAGTTACTAAGTCAGAAAATTGTCCCAAAAAGTTCTAAAGTAAATAAGTTAAGTCTTAAGTATCATCATCATCATCATCATCATTCGTAAAAGATAAAGTAAGTTTTCAACAAGAATAGAGATCGAAACAAAAGGCTGACTTCGGACAGCTGCTACGACCTCTATACAAACCGAAAATATGCATGGTCCATGGCCAAGGCTCCGTATATGATTCCTCGTACCTCTATCCAATTTTCAGATCCTAACTCGATGTCGTTTGACCGTGGCGACGGTTCAAGCGCAAGTAGGTCAGAATTTTCAGCACGTCGTTACAAAGGCGCAGTGATTTTCGGAAGGCTATAAATCCTAAACCGTATATCGGATTTAGGTGAGTCTTAAACGAAAAGTCATCTAATCGAACCGAACTATCTGAAAATCAACTTTCCAGAAGTTCCAGGAGTTTTATCAGACCCTGAAAACAGAAAACAATGCTCCGATAGGTTTCTTAGTGCTTGATGCTTATCACAGTTCTCATCCTTGATGCGTATAAGCCTCAAATGTACAACTCTTTGATGTTTTAGCATCACTTTAACCAAGTTTCAACCATCAACACACGATGTCAAGCCTAAGGAGAAATATAACTCACTAAGAGTTTTAGATGAATGATGAACCAATGTTACATCATGTTCTTAGTGTCAACACAAATACAAGTTCTATTTATATCTACAAACTTTGATTCAATCAAACAAGCAAGACCTTAAGTTACATAAATTTGATTAAACAAACTAATGAAACCCTAAGCTAGAAAGCTTGGATCCTTTAACAATAATTATGAGATTTCAAAGCTAGAAAGCTTGAATCTTTTATGTCCTTGAAGACTGTGACGACCCGGGAATTTCTGACTAAATTTAAACTTAATCATTATATGATTTCGACATGATAAGCAAAGTCAATTATCTTAAGTCTCAGAATTTTTGAACTATTATCATGTATACAATTACCCTTTGACTATTCCTGACGATTCACGAACAATGGTATGTAAATAAATAAATAAATAAATAAATAAATATATATATATATATATATATATATATATATATATATATATATATATATATATATATATATATATATATATATATAATAATTAGAAAATAATAAAATATAAGATATAAATAATTAAGTTGTAATTAAAATGAATCGATATATAAATATATGATTTATATATATAATTATTATTATTATATGTATATTTTAATATATGTTAAAATGTATAAAAGTTAATACTAAATATAATTTATTATGTAATGTATATGTATATTAGATAGATGTATTACCTACACAATAATATGTAATACTAAAATATAGAATCTTTATTATAAATATAGTTATTATAATTATGTTATTATTACTTTCAATAATAATATAAATACTAGTGCTATTTATATTGTCTTAAATATATATAATCTATATATACGAATGTGAGATATGTAAATTGTGATAGTATTATTATTACTAATATTATTATTAACATTAATAGTATTAGTATTATTATAATTATAATTAGTATTATAATAATAATAATAATTATTATTATTATTATTATTATTATTATTAATATTATTATCATATATGTTATTGTTATTATTATCATTATCATCAATTATAATACTATTATTACTAATATAGTATTATAAGTTATAGTATTTATAATATTGAGAGAATTATTATAATAATTATAGTTATAAGATTTATATAGTAATATAATTATAATTAGTAAGATTAATTATAATTTATAAATATATATATATGAATACAGATATATATACAATTTTATAAAATAAATACTGATATACACAAAATTACGTGTATTATATAACATCACCATCAGTGTTTTATATTTCTGTTTTGCTTGTGACTTAGTGTCGTTACAATCATCTACAAACAACCAAACTGATCACCTCATTATCTCAACGTTAATCATTCAATTCAATGATTCTCAATATTATTCCTAACTGCAAGTACCCATTACCTATCTGTTATATCAAGATATATTTTTTTATTCGATATCCTGTACGTACAGACTCAAAATCAATTGCTTATTTTCATATTGAATTTCAAAAACCTGTTAGTGTGGTATTGTTAGGAACCCTCCACTCAAACTACCTGTAAATTCTGAGCCTCCAATTTCTCTTAACGATTATTAATTCTCAAGTCAAAGTTTTATGCTTCAAAAGTCAACTCTGTGTTCTTGATCAAATTCAAACTTTCTATTTAGATTTAGGTTAAATTGATAGTTTCTATAGTTTTAAGGAGTGGATTACAACTTAACTTATATTATAAGTTTGATCTAAAAAGTTCTCTAGAATCAAAATCATAATTTTTTTCCTTCCTTTACCCATAGCAGCGACGGTAACAATGTCCTATCCTTTATTATTATTATTTTTTTGGGCTCGTTTAATATAATTACAATTCCTAATTTTACTGAAAGAATGGGTGATTGTGTCTCTTGTCGAGTTCCAAACTGATGAGGAAGAAGATGATAATTAATCACAGTTATATTTTAGAGGTTGGGATATTAATCAGAAAAACCACGCATGGAACCATGGTCTTGAGTGATTGGGAGTAATCGAGAGGTCTCGGGTTCGAGTCTCGCTCAGGGTATTTCTTTTTGGAAAAAGCTATAAAAGGCGTATACACTCTTATTTTTTTTTCCCTATTATTATTACTATTAGTTATTATTATTATGTTTATTATTATTATTATTATTGTTATTATTATTAGTTATTGTTATTATTGTTAAGATAATTATTATTATTACTATCATAATACATGTTATTATTATTATTATAAGTATAAGTATTAGAATTGTTATTATTAGTAATGCTAAAATCGATGTTAGTTATTATTATAAATATAATTACAATTATGAATAATATTAATATTATTATCATTTTATTTCCAAGTAACATTATTAAACATTATTAGTGTCATTATTATTAGTATTAGTGATATTGATGTAGGTATTATTATGATTAGGAATATCATTATTATCATTACTATTAAAATAACACAAACTAGTTTTATTATCATAAATATTAGTATTAGTATCACTTTTGTAAAATTTAGTATTATAATTATCATTATTATTATTATTATTATTATTATTATTATTATTATTATTATTATTATTATTATTATTATTATTATTATTATTATTATTATTATTATTAGTAAACCATTAATATCAACACTATCATTTTTAAACAAATAAATATTTTGTACATAAAACATAGTTATTACATATACTATAATTATATTAATATTTCATGTAACTATATATAAAACATATTAACATTTCTTATATAAAAACTTATATACAACAAATTAGGTATTTATAATATAATACTAAATATATATAGATATTAATATAACTATATTAGTCACTTTAACTACATATACAAAATAAATATATAACATATAATTTAAGATATAAAATAAAGTATATGTTTTTAAATAGAATCTAGTATAAATCTTATATAACTACGAAATATATATAAATAATATATATAAATAAATAAAATTATGAGATTTCTATTATATGTTTTAATAGAAATACAATTGATATAGGTTCGTGTATCTGAGGCCAACCTTGCATTGTTCTGTTGTTTAATATCGTCATATGTATTTTTACTACAAAATACATAATGGTGAGTTTCATTTGCTCCCTTTTTAAATGCTTTTTGCAATATATATTTTTAGGACTGAGAATACATGCGCTATTTTATAAATGATTTACGAAATAGACACAAGTAATCGAAAGTACATTATATGGTTGAATGATCGAAGCCGAATATGCCCATTTTGCTTGCTAAACTAAGAATTAGTAAACCAATCTACTAATTGACGCGAATCCTAAAGATAGATCTATTGGGCCTAACGAACCCCATCCAAAGTACCGGATGCTTTAGTACTTCGATGTTATTTTTATCATGCCCGAAGGATTTCCCGGAATGATAGGGGATATTCTTATATGCATCTTATTAATGTCGGTTATCGGGTGTTCAATCCATATGAAAGATATTTTTGTCTCTATGCATGGGACTTTTATTTATAAGAACTGAAAATGAAAATCTTGTGGTCTATTAAAATAATGGAAATGATTATTTATGTTAAACTAATGAACTCACCAACCTTTTGGTTGACACTTTAAAGCATGTTTATTCTCAGGTATGAAAGAAATCTTCCGCTGTGCATTTGCTCATTTTAAAGATATTACTTGGAGTCATTCATGACATATTTCAAAAGACGTTGCACTCGAGTCGTTGAGTTGATCAAGATTATTATTAAGTCAATTATAGTTAGATATATTATGAAATGCTATGCATGCCGTCAATTTTCGATGTAATGAAAGTTTGTCTTTTAAAACGAATGCAATGTTTGTAAATTGTATCATATAGAGGTCAAGTACCTCGCGATGTAACCAAATATAATGTATTCGTCCAGATGGATTAGGACGAGTCCTTTCAGTTAGTATCAGAGCGGAGGTCTTAGCGAACCAGGTCTTGCATTAATGTGTCTAATTGATAGTCGTTAGGATGCATTAGTGTGTCTGGACTTCGACCGTGTCTGCATTCAAAAGTTTTGCTTATCATTTCTAGTCAGAAATCATCTGCTTATCATTCTTAAGAAATTACCTGCTTATCATTCATAGTCTAGACATGTTTTACTGCATTGACTGCATGAATAGTGTATAGACAAAATTCATATCTTAGCGTATCTGTTATTGTTACCTTTGCCTGACAGCTTCCGTAGATTTCTCCGTAACTTATGGGATTTTAGTATTATATATGCATATGTAAATTATGTATTGCAGGGTACTAATCTACATCCTATAATCTATTTCTTATCGAAAAGTCCTTCATCTGATCGTACGAGATGAATCCCTCAACCAGTTCGAATTCCTCGAATTTCGACAGCTATTCCGATATGAGTTTCACCTATCAGCGTCACCAGAATGAATTAACCAATCAGTCATCCCCAATTCATCTGATAGGTTCGTAGTCGATTTAATCAATGGAGACGCGAAGAAGGCAATCCCTTCCACCTACCGAATTTACCTCTTCGAGATGAACCTGAAACACTTACTGGCGAACCTGTTTGTAATACTATTTTCTCTCCCATTTTCCCGAATATCTCACTAAGATTATATTCTATCTAAAATTCTAAACCTTATTCATTAGCTCGTTCCAACTGACAATCACCCCGGAATAATAGAAGAAGTCAACAAACTTCTCGCTCGAAAAATAAATTTGGAGAATATGGTGCAAAATATACCAGCTTCAGCAACATCACCGGCACCAACAGTACCACCAGTAACAGCACCAGTACCATCAACAATCCATGCCTCAACATCTCATTCTGTACCTCGAGTATAATTATCGTTCTACATATCGTTCTACATCAATTATCTTCGTTCTTCATGGCGATTATGTAATCTATAGTGTTTTAGAGATTATCTATTCTTGTTCTAATGGTAGATCAAATGAGTTTAATATCATATTGACTCATTAAATACATGATTACATCTGAAGAAAATATATATGTATATATGTTTTCATAAAGATTGTAATTAAAAATTTTTTTTTTGTACAAACTGTTAAAGGTGAAAATATTTTAACGGGTAGGTAATACCCGAGGAATATTTAAATTTCACATTAATAAATTACACTGTACATTCGTTAAATCTGATTCAACAGTTAATTACTATCCCACTTACATCCACCGATGCACATATTCGTTCACCGCAGAATAACCATTTTCATTCAATTTCATATTTGGATTTTGACCTATCAGAATCCGACAAGTGGCATAATGAAGAAAACATTGGATAAAAATAAAATTTGTTAGAAACAAACGAATTAACTATGAGAAATTCTATTAAGAATCCACGCTAACAAAATTCTAGCTAACTGTTCCTAGCTAACTGTTAATTAATTATTACATTTATTTATCGCAATTTTAATTCTCGCAATTTTATTTATCCTCATTTAATTTCTGTTATTTATTTTACGCACTTTAAATATCTGGACACGTATACAAGGTTTTGACATATCATATCGATGTATATATATATATATATATATATATATATATATATATATATATATATATATATATATATATATATATATATATATATTATTTGGAATAACCATAGACACTCTATATGCAGTAATGCTGGATTTAGCTATACAGGGTTGAGGTTGATTCTACAATAATATATATACTTTGAGTTGTGATCGAGTCTGAGACATGTACACGGGTCACGATACGTATTAATTAATTTAAATATTATATATTAAACTATATATGAATTATTGGACTGTTAACTGTGGACTATCGACTGTGGACTGCCAACATTGGACAATTAAAATGAATTAAAATATTGATTATAACATATGAAACTAAACAATTCTTCAAGTTTGCCACTTGATTTCATCTTAAACCTCATTTGTATCTTAATGATTATAATCTGCATTCAAACCTTTCATGATTCTAGAAAACACCTCAAACTAGAGGATGATTCAACCACACGTTATCTACGAAAGAAAAGATCGATGCATCTAGTTATGCACCTGAAAACTCTCGAAAACTGAGTAAACGTTTAACACGTATCTGTGCTAATTCCTTTAGTGTTATTATTACCCAAAATAACTTGGTAATTCCTTTCAAATTTGCAAATTTTGTCACAGCTCCAGCTAGTTAACTTTGACTTTTCGTTCGAAACAACCTTATTAACACCTTGATATATATGTATGCTCTTGTATTGTTACCGGGAAACCTTTTATATTCCACCATATTACCATCAGCGTTTAATCATCTAAAAACACCATTCTCTTGAAATCACCTCGGATTGATAACCAATGATTCAGGTATGGTAGCATTAAATGCAGAGGAAACAGAAAAATTGTAGATGGTCTAAACGGCTAAAAGTTTGATGATAAAGAAGGGAGTGTTAGGAACGCTCGATAGAAAATTTGGTACTGAAAAACAGATTGAGCAAATCATAAAGGAGACCAAGGCCAAATACAAGGACCATACCATATATTCCAAGAATCCAGGTAATTCTGGATCCGATGAAACCTTCAACGAATATCTTGCTCCGTACTCATATTAAAATCTTGCGGAAAATCTTTCTTCATCAACCATCGAACTTAGAAATTCCAAAATATCATCATAAATATCTTCGATATTTCTGAAGATATTTTCATAAATATTCTCGTCCGAAATTATTTATCTCTTCGTGCTATCTATATTACATCATAAAGGGAACTATTTTAGTTTCTAAATTTCTTTAAAATTAGATTTTGAATTATGAATGATTTGAAGTAGTGTTGAAAATTGATGCATGAGTTAGTATAATATAATGATATTTGATCAACATGATTATATTAAAGTAAGTCATGCTGAGTTTCTAATGGGACATAATGATTCACAGATCATAACGTCATCATGTGTCATGTTACATAACTCTTTCATTCTGCTAAACTTCTGAACATATCAAGAAAGTATATTCTTGATAGTTCTATTCTCAGTGATTCTGGTAATTTGACAAATCAAATCGTGCTACTACGTTCTTTCTTGTTTATAACATTAAGTTCATTCGAAACTCCATACTTACGAATTCTGGACCGTTACTCGCTTTACTAGAGGTCGAGAGGAGAATAAAAAGGCAAAGAGCTCCAAAATATAAGAGAAAATATAAAGCCCAGTAACAACACGGAAGTTACAAACCGTGGATATCAATACGAATAGCAATATAAAGAGACGGTATAATTAAGAATAGTATCACCCAAAGTAATAGTAGAAGTAAACCGATTTTTCTGGTGAAAGATTGAAAAAAAGGATGATAGAAATGATAATTAGGAAAATATCGAGGATTAGAACTGGATTAAGCATTTTCACAATCTTTTGGATGTAAGAATTAAGAAAGAAGGTATAGGAATGGCGAAAATAATAGAACGAAAAAAAAAGTTATAATGGAAATATCAGACAGAGTAATCAAGGCAGATCACCGTATTTAATTATAGAGATCTTAATTTCCTTATTCGTCGAAGAATCAAATCTTTTAGATTTCGAAGATTTTCTTTAAAATCCCTGGAATTTCGGAATTCAAACTAGACAACGTCAAAAGTTAAGACGCACCTTATTTTTCTAAATCAACCGTGACTACGTCACGGGTTAAGTCAAATCTGCAATTACTCCTTTCACTCTTTTGAAATAGCTTCACTCGTACACTTCGAATAATCGAATTGTTTTATCTATATCACTCAATGATGATAAAACTCTATTTATCAACTTATATTCGTCATGAAAACATTTTTATTGTTAGCTATGACCACCTCACTCAAATTTCGGGACGAAATTTCTTTAACGGGTAGGTACTGTGACGACCCGGGAATTTTTGACTAAATTTAAACTTAATCATTATATGATTTTGACATGATAAGCAAAGTCAATTATCTCGAGTCTCAGAATTTTTGAACTATTATCATGTATACAATTACCCTTTGACTATTCCTGACGATTCATGAACAATGGTATGTAAATATATATATATATATATATATATATATATATATATATATATATATATATATATATATATATATATATATATATATATATATATATATATATATATATATATATATATATATAAGTATATATAATAATCAGAAAATAATAAAATATAATTTAAACATTTAAAATTTAATATGTCAAATAAGATATAAATAATTAAATTGTAATTAAAATGAATCGATATATAAATATATGATTTATATATATAATTATTATTATTATATGTATATTTTAATATATGTTAAAATGTATAAAAGTTAATACTAACTATAATTTATTATGTAATGTATATGTATATTAGATAGATGTATTACCTACACAATAATATGTAATACTAAAATATAGAATCTTTATTATAAATATAGTTATTATAATAATGTTATTATTACTTTCAATAATAATATAAATACTAGTGTTATTAATATTGTCTTAAATATATATAATCTATAGATACGAATGTGAGATATGTAAATTGTGATAGTATTATTATTACTAATATTATTATTAACATTAATAGTATTAGTATTATTATAATTATAATTAGTATTATTATAATAATAATAATTATTATTTTTATTAATAATAATATTATTATCATATATGTTATTGTTATTATTATCATTATCATCAATAATAATACTATTATTACTAATATAGTATTATAAGTTTTAGTATTTGTAATATTGAGAGAATTATTAATATAATTATAGTTATAAGATTTATATAGTAATATAGTTATAATTAGTAAGATTAATTATAATTTATAAATATAGATATATGAATACAGATATATATACAATTTTATAAAATAAATACTGATATATACAAAATTACGTGTATTATATAACATCACCATCAGTGTTTTATATTTCTGTTTTGATAATGACTTAGTGTCGTTACAATCATCTACAAACAACCAAACTGATCAACTCATTATCTCAACGTTAATCATTCAATTCAATGATTCTCAATATTATTCCTAACTGCAAGTACCCATTACCTATCTGTTATATCAAGATATATTTTTTTATTCGATATCCTGTACGTACAGACTCAAAATCAATTGCTTATTTTCAGATCGAATTTCAAAAACCTGTTATTGTGGTATTGTTAGGAACCCTCCACTCAAACTACCTGTAAATTCTGAGCCTCCAATTTCTCTTAACGATTATTAATTCTCGAGTCAAAGTTTTATGTTTCAAAAGTCAACTCTGTGTTCTTGATCAAATTCGAACTTTCTGTTTAGATTTAGGTTAAATTGATAGTTTCTATAGTTTTAAGGAGTGGATTACAACTTATGTTATGTTATAAGTTTGATCTAAAAAGTTCTCTAGAATCAAAATCATATTTTTTTTCTTCCTTTACCCATAGCAGCGACGGTAACAATGTCCTATCCTTTATTATTATTATTTTTTTGGGCTCGTTTGATAATTGAAACTCTTATACGAATCGTTTTTAATATAATTACAAGTCCTAATTTTACTGAAAGAATGAGTGATTATGTCTCTGGTCGAGTTCCAAACTGATGAGGAAGAAGATGATAATTAATCACAGTTATATTTTAGAGGTTGGGATATTAATCAGAAAAACCACGCATGGAACCATGGTCTTAGGTGATTGGGAGTAATCGAGAGGTCTCGGGTTCGAGTCTCGCTCACGGTATTTCTTTTTGGAAAAAGCTATAAAAGGGGTATACACTCTTATTTTTTTCCCTATTATTATTACTATTAGTTATTATTATTATGTTTATTATTATTATTATTATTATTATTATTATTATTATTATTGTTATTATTATTAGTTATTGTTATTATTGTTAAGATAATCATTATTATTACTATCATAATACATGTTATTATTATTATTTTAAGTATAAGTATTAGAATTGTTATTATTAGTAATGCTAAAATCGACGTTAGTTATTATTATAAATATAAGTACAATTATGAATAATATTAATATTATTATCATTTTATTTCCAAGTAACATTATTAAACATTATTAGTGTCATTATTATTAGTATTAGTGATATTGATGTAGGTATTATTATGATTAGGAATATCATTATTATCATTACTATAAAAATAACACAAACTAGTTTTATTATCATAAATATTAGTATTAGTATCACTTTTGTAAAAGTTAGTATTATAATTATCACTATTATTATTATTATCACTATTATTATTATTATTATTATTATTATTATTATTATTATTATTATTATTATTATTATTATTATTATTATTATTATTATTATTATTATTATTATTAGTAAACCATTAATATCAACACTATCATTTTTAAACAAATAAATATTTTGTACATAAAACATAGTTATTACATATACTATAATTATATTAATATTTCATATAACTATATATAAAACATATTAACATTTCTTATATAAAAACTTATATACAACAAATTAGGTATTTATAATATAATACTAAATATATATAGATATTAATATAACTATATTAATCACTTTAAATACATATACAAAATAAATATATATAACATATAATTTAAGATATAAAATAAAGTATATGTTTTTAAATAGAATCTAGTATAAATCTTATATAACTACAAAATATATATAAATAATATATTTAAATAAATAAAATTATGAGATTTCTATTATATGTTTTAATAGAAATACAATTGATATAGGTTCATGAATCTGAGGCCAACCTTGCGTTGTTCAGTTGTTTAATGTTGTCATATGTATTTTTACTACAAAATACATAATGGTGAGTTTCATTTGCTCCCATTTTAAATGCTTTTGCAATATATATTTTTGGGACTGAGAATACATGCGGTGTTTTATAAATGCTTTACAAAATAGACACAAGTAATCAAAACTACATTATATGGTTGAATGATCGAAGCCGAATATGCCCCTTTTGCTTGGTAACCTAAGAATTAGTAAACCGATCTACTAATTGACGCGAATCCTAAAGATAGATCTATTGGGCCTAACGAACCCCATCCAAAGTACCAGATGCTTTAGTACTTTGATGTTGTTTTTATCATGTCCGAAGGATTTTCCGGAATGATAGGGGATATTCTTATATGCATCTTGTTAATGTCAGTTACCAGGTGTTCAATCCATATGAATGATATTTTTGTCTCTATGCATGGGACGTTTATTTATGAGAACTGAAAATGAAAATCTTGTGGTCTATTAAAATAATGGAAATGATTATTTATGTTAAACTAATGAACTCACCAACCTTTTGGTTGACACTTTAAAGCATGTTTATTCTCAGGTATGAAAGAAATCTTCCGCTATGCATTTGCTCATTTTAAAGATATTTACTTGGAGTCATTCATGACATATTTCAAAAGACGTTGCATTCGAGTCGTTGAGTTCATCAAGATTATTATTAAGTCAATTATAGTTGGATATATTATGAAATGGTATGCATGCCGTCAATTTTCGATGTAATGAAAGTTCATCTTTTAAAACGAATGCAATGTTTGTAAAATGTATCATATCGAGGTTAAGTACCTCGCGATGTAACCAAATGTAATGTATTGGTCCAGATGGATTAGGACGGGTCCTTTCAAAGATCTTTAAAGCAAAAAGCTAGATCTTCAAGTTTCATGAAGATCATAAACACAAGTTTTGATCTTTTAACAAAAATAAGGTGATCTTAAGCTACAACACTTAGATCCAACAAAGTAATGAAGATCCAATTTCTAGCTTGAATCTTTTATGTTCTTGAAGATCTTTAAAGCAAAAAAGCTAGATCTTCAAGTTTCATGAAGATCATAAACACAAGTTTTGATCTTTTAACAAAAATAATGTGATCTTAAGCTATAAAGCTTAGATCCACAAAGTAATGAAGATCCAAAGCTAGAAAGCTTGATTCTTTTATGTTCTTGAAGGATTTAAATCAAAGTTTGAATCTACAAGATATAACAAGATCGAAAAGCTAAAAAGCTTGATCTCATGAAGATGATGACGATATCGTGATTAAGAAGAAAAAATAAGAAGAAGAAAATTTAAGAACTTACAATTTTAGTGTGAGAAAGACTAGAGAGAAAATTAGAGAGCAAGTGTGTGTAAAAATGAGAATGACATGAAGTGTGAAATGAAGAATGATGCTTGATATTTATAGTGGTGGAGGTGGTGGTGGGTGTCTCCAAAACCGTAGGCCTCATGGGACACAAGGGGGGACAACTTTTGCTTTTTACATGGTGATGGTCTAAAGGTGGTGCTTATTGTTGGGATCCCATGCAACATATGTAGTAATGGCTAACAAAAATGCTAGTATGTTGGCTCATTTTAATGGGTTTTTGTCTTACATCTTAATGGATCATAAATCCATTAAAGTTGGGCTAATTTAATGGTCCATTAACTAGAGTAGGGTGAGCTAAGTCCATTAAGGTAAAAAGTCCATTAAGACTAACTAGTGTGCATTAGTAAATCACTAAGCGTAATTAAGAAACCATCAAGCCAAGTAATTGTCATTAGAAAATAACAATTAGTATTATGTAGTCATAATATTCCAATTATGAAAAAAGTTTAACGTGTACAAAGTACATAGCTCGTTTTAAACGTCAAGTGACACTAACGGTTGTAAAAGCATTCGGAGATCAAGTTAAGTGAGTACGCACTTAATAACACGTTGTAAGATATTAATGAAAGTAATTAACCATAAATAAAGATCCCAGAGCATAAACTAGCTCAATGCACACATATACACAGATTCGCGAAAGTATAGAGCACAAAAGTATAAGTCGAAAAAGTCGGATCGTTACAGGTAATGTGTCAAAAATTCCAACTTGGTGTTTGCATGTGCTAACTTGTTCACTAGCTCACTTCATTTTAACCTAAAAACACATTTTTATTTCTTTTTCTTCCTCCCTTTGCTCTCTTGGCCATTCTCCATCATCAACCATCAATCATCATCTCCTTTTGATCTTATTATTGAAGATTTAGGGCTTTTCACACATCCGGAATCTCCATTTCAAGATCTACGCATCCATACTCTTGATTCTTTGATTGGGGTATATTCATGAACCCTAATTTTTCATTTCTCTTTCATTTTTACTGATTTTGATGTTATTATGATAGTATAGCACTTTTGTATTATTGTATTGATGATTGTATGCATAGAAATGCTCGATTGTGTATGTTTTTGGTTTGATAAAATTTGGACAGTGGACTATTTGATCATTTCAGTACATTTAACTGATGTTTTTGATAAATTAAAGTATTTAGATGTGTTCCTCTCATCAATACATTGATTTTAGACTCCGGATTCTTGTTATTTCGATTCCCGGAACTTAAGTTATGCATCATTTGGTGTTTTCATGAAATTAAAATATAAAAACGAATGTATTCAATTTTAGTCCGACTTTGTGACCACTTTTGGAGTCTCTAGGGTGTACTAGTATGTTAGGATTGATGATTGGATGAACATTCATATTCGGGTCATCGAAATCCGAGCCACGGATCACCCAGTATGACTAAAACAAGTTTTTGATCGGATTAAAGTTCCAAGTGGATTCATGGCTATAGGTCACGACTTGGGACTGATCCTAGGGTGTTCTTGAATAGACTAAGGTGTCGGGTGGTTGGGTTAGACGAGGATATATATAAAATTCGTCAAAAAGTGACACCCGGGGCTCAAGTTATGACCCGATAAACTTTTAATTAAAACTTATGGTTATAAAATTTAACTTATGGTATAAATAATGATTTTCATTATTATTAAATTACTTATGATATAAACGTAATTAATTTAATTTAAGACTTATATATATTTATTATATCATTTATTAATTACTTTATGATTTAATTAAACTTTTAATTAAATTTATGATTAATAATACTTTTATTATTAATGAAAAATACTTATGACAAGTATTAAACTTATGTTATAAAATTACTATTATAAGACTTATAATAAAGATTAATTAATTATTTAATTATTATAAGGCTTAGTTATTATTTAATTATACTTAAATTATTAAATACTTATGGTTTAATAATTATAATTAATTACTTATGATATGATTAATAATTCATTATTAATTAATAATACTTATGATATGATTAAAAATTTATTATTAATTAATAATACTTATGTTATGACAAATATTTAATTAATAAATTAAATATTTATGTTATATTAATTATATCATTTAAACTTATGTTAACTGTATTAATTCAATTTAATTTAATTAAACTTATGTTATGACATGATTATACATATATGACTTTAAATAACATTATAACTTATATTATTATTATTATTATTATTATTATTATTATTATTATTATTATTATTATTATAACTTATACTTTAAAATTTAATGTTGACTATGTTTGACGAAAGTTGACTTGTGAGTTGACTTTCAGTTGACTTTTGTTGACTTTCTAATTAAGGAAACTTTTCTAAGTTAAAAACTTTCCTAAAATAGAAACTTTCCAAAAATAGAAACTTTCTAAATATAGAAACTTTCCTAAAATAGAAACTTTCCTAAAATAGAAAGTTTCAAAAAATAGAATTTTTCTACAAATGGAAACCTGCCAAAAATAGAAAGTCCGTGTTAAACGTTGTCCTAATCAAACAAAAGCATACTGAGTGTTGTTCTATGTTTACTTGCAACAAGTACTATAGCTATCATACTAAGACTTGACCTAAGTTAGTTATTTATATCGACCTGCTTTATTTATAGGTCGGCGTTATGATCATTCTTGATCACTTTACTTCCTGCGGTTCACGTTTCTGTATTATTACTTCGTTACGTTAAGGTGAGTTATAGTCTCATTTTTCTATTTTAAATCTTTTGAGATGAGAATACATGCATTTTATTTTTCATATTGGACACCAGTGGAAGTTGGTTTAAATTATTCATTGTGAGTCGAACAAAAATATTCCCTAATCTGGTAATTGTAATCACTGGTTTCTACTGGTGAACGCGAATCCTATGGATATATCTATCGGGTTTGACAACCCCATTTCGAGCTAGTCACGCTAGCAATTTATAATCGGAATGTATTAGTACTTATTTATTTTTGAAGATACACCTGTTCAGTGTATAATGATGTTTGGTAAGGGTATGGAATTGGTTAAGTGGTTACTAGGTGGCTCACGCGTAATGGAATAATGTTTTTATATGTTTTTGAGCATATAATTTTGTGGTCCAAATTGAGTTTTTATGTTTTCAAACATAAATTTTTATGGTTTAATTTAAATATTATTTGCAATATTAAACCTATAATTCACTCAATATTTTTGTTTACAGTTTACTCGCATGTTTTATTCTCAGGTTCATTAATGATTGCTTCCTCTGTGCTTAGAGAGTCTGTATATTTATAATGGCAGCTTTTGTTAAACATTAAACTTGCATTCTATTTTGATACATTAAATTATAGGTGTTTGTTGACTTTGTCTGGTCAACTTTTGGTTAAGTATTTATGTATGGTTTTTCTAAACTTACATATTTTGGTAGGTTTCCTTTATAGGAAATCATTTTTTAAATAAAAAATGCAAGGTTATTTATTAAATTCATTTAGAGTTATGATCAAGCTGTGGGACCAAGATAACGATGGTCGTCAATTGTACTTTGATGGGTTATTAAAGTTGATATCAGAGCCTTGGTTGTAGGGAATTAGGCTGCATTGATGTCGTTACCCGAGTCAATAGGGTGCATTAGTGAGTCTAGTCTACAACCCGACCTATAGCATATTATTATATGTGATTATTTGTAATCTATAGTATGTATGTTGTTATCATACATACATCTCTTTTATGTTTTGAATCCGGGAGGAACTCCCATTCCGATTTAAACGTATTCGTCGACTCATGCGAGTTTATCTTTATAAGAACACCTCGGATAGTGAAACCGAGGAATGTCATTCTTGACTTCTGAAATTCTCGACATTTCTATGTCATCTATTATGGTTATGTATATAACATTTGAGTTATATTACGCGAGATGTCATTCTTGACTTCTAAATGCTCGACATTTCAATGCCAGCTATTATGTTTAGGTATATAACATTCTTGTTATATTATGTGCCTTTGTGCAGTTGTGCCTTTGTGCTTTGGGTTGCGAACCGGAAACGTCATTCTTGACATTTAAAGATTTTTGATACTTCAAAGACATTTTTATGTCATCGTTACTCTTATTCATTACTTTTGATGTTTTTGTCTCTTGTGCTATCCTTAGCACATTGTTTAAGAAATTGTTTTAGAGAAATTGTGTGGAAATTCGAGGTTGATCACGTGTCCTGACCTCATGTAGTGATATTGGAATGGAACTATGAACTAGTATAATATAATGACGTCAAGCCAACGTGATTATATTACGGTAATTCATATAGAAATTTCAATATTGTGACATTAGGAATAGAAAGTGAATCAAAGAAACTCCTCACGCTATTCATTCAAAAATTTAAATGTTATTACATGAGTAAGGAAAATACTCATTTTCTTAATTGTTGAGATACGGGAAACTCGTTTTAACCAAACTACCTATCTCATGCTTTATCCTTCATACCTCACTCGTTAGCAACAGCTTCGCACGTGAACAGTTTTGGCCCAAGGACTTATATCCTGATAATAGTGTAAACAATATTTAACTCATTGGTTTTCATGACCTCGTGACATTTGTGGGTCAAATGTCGCACGACAATTCAAGTCTTTCACTCGATCTTCTATGATCTTACTTTAACCCGTAACCTCTGAAATATGAATACCCTGCTTATCATTGAAGCGACCCATCCTAATCCATCCGGACAAAGTCCATATCGATTACAAACGATTCACAATAGTTGGTTACATCGCGAGGTACTTGACCTCTATATGATACATTTTACAAACATTGCATTCGTTTTTAAAAGACAACCTTTCATTTACATCGAATGTTGATGGCAAACATACCATTTCATAATATATCCAACTATAATTCACTTAATAATAATCTTGATGAACTCAACGACTCGAATGCAATGTCTTTCGAAATATGCCATGAATGACTTCAAGTAATATCCTTAAAATGAGCTAATGCACAGCGGAAGATTTCTTTCAAACCTGAGAATAAACATGCTTTAAAGTGTCAACCAAAAGGTTGGTGAGTTCATTAGTTTATCATAAACGATCATTTTCATAATTTTAATAGACCACAAGATTTCATATTTCCAATTCTCATAAATATACGCCCCATGCATAGAGACAAAAATATCATTCATATGGATTGAACACCTGGTAACCGACATTAACAAGATGCATATAAGAATATCCCCTATCATTCCGGGAAATCCTTCGAACATGATAAAAACAACATCGAAGTACTAAAGCATCCGGTACTTTGGATGGGGTTCGTTAGGCCCAATAGATCTATCTTTAGGATTCACGTCAATTAGGCGTACACTAATTCTCAAAATTAGTGATGTTCCCTAATTCTTAGGCTACCAAGAAAAAAGGGGCATATTCGGCTTCGATCATTCAACCATATAATGTAGTTTCGATTACTTGTGTCTATTTCGTAAAATATTTATAAAAATTGCACATGTATTCTCAGCCCAAAAATATAAAGGGTAAAAAGGCAAATGAAACTCACTCTACAATATTTTGTAGTAAAAATATTCATACGATGAAACGGAACAATTCAAGGTTGGCCTAGAATTCACGAACCTATATCATTTGTATATATATTAAAACATATAACGGAAATCACATAATTTTTATTTATTAATATATATTACTTATATATTTTTGTATTTATATAGGATTTATATTAACTTCCATTTAAAACATATACTTATATTATATCTTAAATTATATGTGATATATATTTATTTTGTATATATATATATATATATATATATATATATATATATATATATATATATATATATATATATATATATCTTAAAGTGATTGATATCTATTCATTTAGTTATATTGATATATATATATATATATATATATATATATATATATATATATATATATATATATATCCATATATTTATATATATGTTTAGTATTATTTAAAATTAGTAATTTGTTATACGAAGATATTTATAGGAAAAATATATATATTTGTTTGATATACAGTTATATGAAATGTTAATATAATTATGGTATATGTAATATGTATACTTTTATGTACATAATATTTATCAAAAAAAATATATATATAGTTTTGATAATAATGGTTTTCTAATAATAAAGATATTGTTAATCATAATAATACTAATAATAATAACTATAATTTTACCACTAAAGATAATAGTTTTAATAATAATAATACTACTATTAATGATAAAATGTTAATTTGCATTTTGATAGTGATAATAATAAATAAACTTATCAAATAAAAAAAAAACACAATTATAACTAACATCATAATCATAATACTAATGATAAAAAAATGATAATTACTACTTTAGTAGTTATAATAACATTAATAATCAATAAACATAATAATAATAATAATAATAATAATAATAACAATAATAATAATAATGATAAGAAAATAAATCAAAAAAATATACCCTTCTCTAAAAAGAATTGGCCCGGACGAGACTTGAACCCGCGACTTCCCGCTCACCCGTCAACACTCTTGACCACTGAACCGTTTGTTGTTTTTCTATTTTAATACATATCCCATTTGTATATAACCCGACGCTTACTGTTATCATCTTCTTCCCCAAAACTCGACCAAAGATCAAACTAAGGTTTTAACAAGTTTTAAAATTCGAATCATACCAGAAATTGAAACAGAAACGTTCCTTAATGAGTGATTGAATTGATTTAAAGCAGCAAAAAAAAAATCAAACTGTAACTTAAAAAAAAATAAAACGCGATGAACAACTCCATACGTGATTTTGAATTACAAAAGGTTTTAGCCTTAGATTTCTACATGAATTAGGTTCAAATTGACTCTTAGAAACTTTCTGGACATTCCATTAAACTTAAAACATAACAGGAAGTTCAAATTTCTCAAGAATCAAGCCGTTTGACTTTTTAAATTAAAACTTTGACCTCGAAATTCAAGAGCGATAGAAAGAATTGGAAGCTATAAATTTGCAGTTAGTTTGAGTAAATAATTCCTAACAAAACTGCATTTTTAGTTTTTAAAAATCATAACAATTTCGAGTCATTGACAAAATGAAGTAGAAACAGAGATAATGGACTGGTTACAGTTCTCATTCGTTTTTAATTCAATACCTTGAATTGATTATAATTGATAATTGATAATGATCGTGAAAAAAAAGAATTTGGTTGTTTGAATTATAACAGAAGTGATCGAATATATATAAAGACGTGGTTATCCAGTTGTTCAATCAGACAAGTCATAAATAAAAAATAAAAATAAAATAAATAGAAAGTGATCCTGATTGCTAATGAATTTTGTTGTGATCCTGTGATATTATTCGATTTGGATTCAGTTTAAAGGCAAAAATAAAGGTTGATATAGATGGCTAAGAGAATTGGTACTGGATACGACATATTTTGGACAGGAAGTTCAATTAAAAAAAATAGGATAGGTAATAAGATAAATTTGATTCGTACGAGCTGATGTAGATATGCAATGACTTTAGATAAGAAGCTAAATTCTAATACAGTTGATGGTACTATACAACTGATTCCAATTTATTATCTATTTTTATCTTAATTAAATATGTGTAAATATATTAGTAAGAATAATTCTATTAATATTACTAATAATAATTGATAGTAAAAATTATTAGTAATAATTTTCATAAATAATAATATTATTGGTAAAGATAATTATAATTATAATTATAATAATGATTATATAAGAATAATGATAAAAGTAAATAAGGTGATAAAATTTTAAATAAAATGATAAATTTTTAGTAATAATAATAATAATCATAATAATATCTAAAATTACATTTTTAATCATTCTTACAATAATATATTTATTTTGATACTCATATCCTTATAGTTATAATTATAACAAGTCATAATATTAATGTTACTAATATTGATATTAATATTAGAAGTAATAATAATATTACTAATACATCTATACTTTAAATTGAAATAACATATTTTGAGTATTTATTATTTATACATTTTAATATATTATTATATCTATACAATTACCAATTATGAATAGAATTCATTTATATATATACTACTATATATACAATTATGTTTTAAGTATTAAGTAGATAATTATATTAATTATATATATTGAAACAAATGATATCTAAGTATAACATTTAATTACTTTGTTAACATTGATAAATTATGTATATTCAATCTATTCTCTATATTCAAAATATTAAGTTTTAGCCATTTTAAGATATCGTTCATAATAACTAAATCACATACTAGTACATTAATATATATTTAGTTTATTATATATAATTATTTGCATATATAATTATTTATACATATATTTCTGTTTACAAATAAAGGTTCGTGAATCGTCGGGAATGGTCGAAGGTCAAATGAATCCATGAAAATAGTTCACAGTTTTTGAGACTTCAATTTTTTTTACAGACTTTGCTTATCGTGTCGGAATCATTCAAAGATTAAGTTTAAATTTTGGTCAGAAATTTTCGGGTCATCTAATCATCAGGATTTTTACACATTTGTTTAATTGGGCGGTCTTCATGAGATTTATGGATGAATGGAAGTAATAAGATTTTCTGTCTCGTATGCAATTTATAGAATCACATATATACGTATAAAATCAAATAAATAAATGAATTTACCTTAACTTATTTTGGTTAGTGCATACTAAAGTGTACCTTCAATTTTTTTTTTAAAAAAACTCCGTTATTGAGTTATTTAATTAAGTCAAATTGTTTTATGTAAAATGATACACGTTGTACATACCTCTAAATTTACTAAGGACTTCGTTCCGTTTACGTTGGTTTTTCAAAACTTCTTTGGTTGATTATATTAAAGATTTTTGTATTAATCTACAACGGGTATGGATCACACTTCTTCTCATCCTCCGTATAGGGATGAAACTTACCATTGAGATCCTTGTTAAAAACTCTTACGCCACTTTGGATGGCGGTTTTATAAAAATTTTGGGAAGTCTTTGCGCTCATAAAATTCTCTCTTATGGTTGGACATGACCGAAATGCGAACCGATAGATCAGTTTTCTGAGGTACGTTCAGTGGTCACCCTGTTCTCAGGAAAGGTACTGGGTGGGTTTTTACCCCAACTGTTGTTATAGTTGGTATCACAAATAGATATTACACTAGACCATTTTAGAAGTTTCTACTCTCGATATTGTCAGCTAATCGCAACACCCTCGCAAACATCAACCCTATGATTTAATACTTTGAGGTGCACAAAATCATTTTAGGAGATTCATCTCACCTGGAGATGACTATACGTTATAACCCATGATTCACGTTCCTTTTTAGCCACACATAAATTTAAGAATAAGGATGAATCCTAGATTGCCTCGCTCATTGTGCAAGGAAGTTCACTCTCATTGAAAGATCACACCTTTCGTACGTCTTCCTTTCAGAAATGTAATGAAAATTTACTTTGAAGTCCATGATCCTCGTTATCCCCTTTGAAGGAATTAACATAAACATCTATACCACTGATGTGGCCACTCTGTACAATGTTTTCTTTATTGGTTGCAACTATATTTCATTTCGTCCCAGTTCGTCCCCTTGGGGAGCTCCTGTTTTGTTTGTTAAAAAGAAAGATGGTTAGTTTCGTTTGTGTATTGATTATCGTGAATTGAATAAACTTACAGTTAAAAATCGTTACCCTGTTCTGAGAATCGATGATCTGTTCGATCAGCTTCAAGGTTCGTCTGTTTAGTCTAAGATCGATCTTCATTTTGGTTATCACCGATTGCGCATTAAAGAAACCGATATTCCTAAAATTGCTTTCCGAACCCGTTAGGGTCACTACGAATTTTTGGTTATGCCGTTCGGATTGACTAACGCACCTGCAGTGTTCATGGACCTCATGAACCGTGTGTGTAGACCTTATCTGGATAAATTTCTTATTGTTTTCATCGACGATATTCTTATCTATTCCAAGAGTGATCAAGAACGCGAAGAGCATTTGAGATTAGTGCTTGATTTGTTGAGGAAAGAAGATCTGTACGCTAAGTTCTCTAAGTGTGATTTCTGCTTAAGAGAAGTTCAATTCCTTGGACATGTTGTTAAAAACAGGGAATACAAGTTGACCCTGCCAAGATTGAGGTAATTAAGAAGTGGGAAATTCCGAAGACTCCTACTCAAATTCGCCAGTTTTTAGGGTTGGCAGGCTGCTATAGAAGGTTCATTCAAGATTTCTCTCGTATAGCGAAACCTCTGACTGATTTAACGCACAAGGGGAAGAAGTATGAGTGGAAGGATGAACAAGAGACTTCTTTTCAAACTCTAAAGAAGAAGTTGACTTCCGCTCCGATATTATCACTACCTGAGGGTACTGACAATTTTATGTCTATTGTGATGCTTCGCATCAGGGCTTTAGTTGTGTTTTGATGCAGCGAAAGAAATTCATTGCGTACGCGTCACGTCAGTTGAAGATTCATGAACAGAATTATTTGCGCTTAAGAATTGGAGACATTATTTGTATGGGGTCAAAAGTACTATAACAACCCTCATTTTTCTACTCTCTAATGACTGTAATGCCCCTATGATTTCATTGTTGTTTCGTACATAATTACGGTTGTTATCCATACATATTAAATGAAGTAATTAATACTCGTCATTAATGAACTAAACCACAAACCTAATAATTTAGAGTAAACCCTAATTATTTAATGTAACCCTAACCCTAACCCTAATAACAATAATAATAATAATAATAATAATAATAATAATAATAATAATAATAATAATAATAATAATAATAATAATAATAATAATAATAATAATAATAATAATAATAATAATAATATTATTATTATTATTATTATTATTATTATTATTATTATTATTATTGTTAAGTATATATAGTACGTATTAAAAAGTATATACTCTATATTAGTGTAAATAGAATATAAATAAAATATAAATATGAGTATATATATTAAATGATTAAGTAATAGGTAATAAATGTAAATTTGTAAAATAAAAATATATGTATATATATATATATATATATATATATACCGAAATATATAAATAAATAAATAATAAATTATGTTAAATAAATAAAAGAAAATAAAATACAAGATATTATAGAATGTTCCTTTTAATTAAAAAAATAATAAGGCCTAGTCGGTCGAATAAAAAAAAGAGAAAAAGAAATTAATTTGTATTTTTTAAATGGAATGTATTTTCTTGGAGCCCAAGTAATTAAAAACTATAAATAGGGACTTAACTCCTCATTATTTTTTATCAAATTATTGGGAGCTCTCAAACCCTAAAAATATTTGTGAGTTTCTTTCTTCTTTTCTTTTTTTCTTTTTTTCTTTTTTTCTTTTTTTTCTTTTTCTTGTTTTTTTCTTCGGCCGAAAACAACAACAACAATGATTTTTTTAAATTGTTGGAAGCTTGATTAAATCCAACTTCTTACATGATAATTATTAGCATGATGAATGAATTTTATAAAAATTGAATTTTCAGAAAAATAATTTGTTTTTGTATTTTTAAAATATTTTGTCTGTAATTTTCGGCCGAACCATTTAAAAATAAATAATAATTATGTATTAAGTTTATTAAATTATATATTATACATGTTAATTATTAATAAGTAATATGAGATCTAGGAAAAATAATTTTCTGATTTATAATATGATTTTATATTTTATTTAATTGAAACAGTTTATTAATATATATATATATATATATATATATATATATATATATATATATATATATATATATACGGTATACATATATATTTATTAAAACAAATAGGAAAAAGGCTAATTAAGCTATACAAATATTTTTCCAGTAAATTATGATATTTAACTTAGTTATTTAGGTTAGAATATACTTTATAAAAATTAAATACGAATTATGTGTTATTTAATTATGGAAACTAGTTGAAATTTGTAATAAAAATATATACAGTAAATAAAAAATAATAAATAATTGTACTGAGTTCATAAACTTTGTCTAGATCTGAGAAAAATATAAAATTTAATTTATGGGTCGAATTAATAATTATTACCTAATTAAACACTATTATTATGTAAATAAGAGGTTAATAAGGAAATAAATAAAAAAATAAAGAAATATTTTATTTAATATTTTTATACAGGTTAATTAACTGTAAGAAACATATAAAATTTTTAAAAATAAGTATTTATGCATATTTAGTATTTTATGTAGAATTAAACTTGATTTGTGATTAAACTAAGAATGGAAACAAATATAAATACAAAATTGTTATAATATTATGTTCTTAAATTTTTCTACTGATTTTTATAAGTAACTAAGATTATAAAAATTATGTATATGATTATTAGGTATTTAATTAATTATTTAAGTATTTATGCATAATATTGGGTAAATAAAGTACTATATTATTAAGTATCTTGTAAATTAAATAACAAATAATATTACTAATTATGTTATATCAATTGTATAAGATAATGATTAGTATATTGTAGATATTAATTAATCTAAGATAGAATTTATAGCTTGAATAATAATACATGTATAATTATTAAACTATAATTAGTTATATAATACAAATAGTAACTATATAATTAACTTAGCAATATAATAAAAGATTATACACCTATAATATGTGAAGGTTATAATCAGGATAACGTGCACTATATACGAACCTCACCGCTACATATGGCCTAGGGTGGTCCTTGTTGCCTTTTGGGAATCGCTTGTGGATTTCGAATGCCATGACATAGATTCTGGTCAAGAATCCTGGGCACCTGGTAACAACTGTTCATTCAAGTGACTTATATGATAGCAACGAGATTTAAGTAAAGATGTACAAAGTCTTGTTATAGATTATAACCCGAACTTTCTATAATTAGAAAGTTACTATAAGTGGAAACTTTCCATAAATAGTAACTTTCCGAAAATGAAAATTATTTTAGAAAACTTTTATCATTAGTATAATTATTATACTTTAGTGTTTTAGGCAATTTCTGATCGTACATTCTGTCTCTAGGTTGAGATCTCGATCACACTCTACCGTTCAATTCATTTCTCTTGTGGAATAACTCTTCTGTGCTACTAAGATGAACTCATAGCCCCGTTTTTACATATTTTATGTATTTTATAAATCTTGGGGTGAGACACATGCTTGCTTTAAATGATTTACAATTTAGACACAAGTGCCTAAACTTTTTGATATGCATCTTCATGAGATTATTGTTACTTGTATTCTTACATGCAAATCCCCGCCATAATATTGTTAATTGCTAGAATTAAAATGTTGCAAGCTTAATTATTGTGAGTAGGCCTATTGAGAGCGACGTCTCTACCCATTGATCGATCTTCAAGGGGGTACATAATAATGATTACCGACACCCGTACAGTATCAGGGGTTAATGTTTAGCTCGATATTATAACTCATGGCATATTGAATATTTTGTTGTTTTGAAATAAATCTTGTGGTCTAAACTTATTAATTATTAAACCTATGATGTTCACTCAACCATTGTGTTGAAATTTTAAGCATGTTTGTCTCAGGTGAAGATTAGCTTATGTGCTGCCCTATGTGGCTTGCTTGCTGTTGCATTGGAGTCCACATTATTTACATTTTATTATTTGTTAAACATTAATTACTTTTGGGTTTACCATGTAAAACATTTCGTATTCCGCTGCAATTAAATTACTCATTTTATTAAACGTCTCATTTAGAGTCATTCTCATTTATATAACTGTGTGATGATGTTGGAAAAGTCATATTTACCCAGGCCATATTTGGGGGTATGACAGATTGGTATCAGAGCACAGTTTGTTGTAGAGAACCAGGATTGCATTTATGTGTGCCTTATGTGTTAGTTAGGGTGCCTTAGCGATCTATAGGACTATAACTGTTCCTGACTTAAGAATTTAGTATCTTTCCTTATTATTTCCTTTCGTGTTGTTACGTCTACCTTAGAAACATTCTGATTTCTTTCTTTCCTTTCTTTTAGGATGTCAAGCCACAACCCGATCATAATTTCTGACTCTGAAGAATCTGATATGGAGAGATCCGTTCACACTCCAGCTTATGGACCCGTTTCTCCACCAACATCTCTAATTTACCGACCGGCTACTCCACCCTCATCTCCGGTCTACACACCTGCCACTCCACCACACTCATCGGTAAATGAAGAACCTCAAAATGATTATGATGGGGATGATGAGGGTGATGATGAAGAGATTGAAGAACACATTAAAGGTGAGGACGATTCCTAGGAGGAACCCGAGGAAAAGTCCGAACCCGAAGAAGAAGAAGTGGTTTGGGAACCAGCTAATGAGGAGGCTAATCCGGATTATGATGGTCTTGGAGTTATCTGCAGGTTAGAAGATGATTTTGAGGAGGAAATTGAACCTTCTGTTACTAAGACTCCCTCACCTAAGAGGAAGGAGCCGGAGACTCCCGCTACTGATGATGCTAGTTCATCTAAGAAGCCAAACGCTTCCGAGTTTGTCTATACTGAGTATGAACATGCTCTAGTTCGGTGTGATATCATGAACCTACAAAGTCTCACTGTAACTCTAAGAGATACGTTCCGTGATCATTTGGCTCAGATGGAGAAGCGCATGGACTATAAAAATAGCGATGTGAAAAGGGTCTATGACAAGTTCTCTGTAATGTTTTCTAGGCAAGAGAGAGAGCTCGACCGCCAGCGTTATGCACTGGTGGAATTAGAGAAGTTTGTAATGTACTTCAAGGGGTACATTAAGGATCATTTTAAGCCTCTGTCACCTAAGAAAGATTAGATCTTAGGATTCTCATTTATTTCCATTTCCGTTGTTTATGTAAAGGCATATGCCTAAGTCATATTGATTTTCTTTGATTCATGTAAAACTAGTGGTTTTTATGGTTTAATTCAAATATTTTGATTACATCTTGTTATTCCTACCATTTATCATACCTCAATTCGTATCTATTTGGTTGTATTTGTTGTGTGAACCTTGTGCATTTATAAAACTTATCATTTATTAGCACCATGAACTCTTCATTAATACTATATTTATGTATAGAAGAACGATGGCTAATTCAACTCGAGGTGCTACCAATATCTCGAATTTCTCTTTGACTCCTGCATAATTCCAACAGTTGTTGGTCGCCGCTCAAGGCAATCATAACAATCACCACGAGAACAACCAAGGAAATCCTCCCACTTCTTGTAGCTACAAGGAGTTTATGAATTGCAAGCCTCCGTCTTTTAAGCGGAGTGAGGTAGCTATCGAACTGACTCGTTGGTTCGAAAAGCTCGAATCCATTTTTCTCATCTGTAACTGTGCGGATGTCGACCGAGTGAAGTATGCCACTCACATGCTAAGTGGCCTAGCTCTAACATGGTGGAACGGCTATGCCCAAACTGTAGGGCTAGATGCTGCAAACGCCATTCCATGGCCTGTTCTGAAATGAATGATGACAGAAAAATTCTGTCCGCGAAACCAAATTCAAAAGCTGGAAGTTGAGTTCTGGGAATTGAAGGTAAAAGGAACTGACATTGAAGCTTATACCAACAGGTTTATAGAGTTGGTTACTTTGTGCCCAAATATGGTACCAACTGAGCAGAAAAAGATAGAGAGGTACATAGAAGGCCTTCTTGAAGAGATTCAGGGAAATATCATTGCTGCTAGTAAAGAGACTTTAGATGCAGCAATAATGATGGCTCAAAACCTCATGATGGCTAAAAGGAGAAAATCCGCGACAAATAAAGAAACCGAAGCTAAGACCAATGAGGGCAAAAGGAAATTTGAATCTGCTCAGGGATCGAACCAAGGTTCAAATAAGAAAGTTGCTGATAATTCAAAAGGAGGTTACTCCTGGAAACAACCTTTCTGTAAGCATTATGAGAAACACCATTCTGGGTGGTGCAAGGCTGAGTGCACCAAGTGTAAGAAGATTGGCCATATAGCCAAGATTTGTAGAGTTGCAGTTCCTCCAACGGATATACCTGCAACCAAAGCCAACGCAATCATTCCTACCTGCTATGAATGTGGTGAGAAAGGGCATTTTCGAAACCAGTGCCCGAAGAAAAAGGGCAACACAGGAAATGCTAATGCTAAAAACTGGGCATTTATGATGACTGCCGAAGAAGCCCGTGATGATGATGAAGTGATAACGGGTACGTTTCTTGTTAACAACTTCTATGCTACTGTTTTATTCGATTCTGGTTCTGATAGAAGTTATGTGTCTACTGAGTTTTATGCCTTATTCACTGAAAAATCACAAGCCTTAGAAATTAAGCGTCTTGTAGAAATAGCAAATGGTAAGGTTATGAAAGTAGACAATGTGAATAAAAACTATGATCTAGTTTTAGCCGACAAACACTTTAAGATCGACCTATTTCCAGTTGAATTAGGGAGCTTTGATGTAGTCGTAGGACTGGATTGGTTACACCCATTAAGAGCTACAATCATGTGTTATGAGAAAACCATTAACATACCTCTTGAAAATGGGGAAACCTTAATTGTTCTAGGGGATACGAGTGGTTCCGAACTCAACATCATCTCCTGCATCAAGACCCGCAAGTATCTAATGAAGGGATACCAAGCCATTTTGGCTCATGTTAAGGAAGACGAATTGGAAGAGAAATGCATTAAAGATGTGCCGATCGTTAGAGACTTTCCTGAAGTATTTCCTGAAGAACTCCCTGGCCTCCCTCCCCAACGACGGGTTGAGTTTTAGATTGATTTGACCCCCGGTGCTGCACCTATTGCAAACGCACCATACCGCTTGGCTTCACCAGAGATGAAGGAATTATCTAACCAGCTCCAAGAACTTTTGGAGAAAGGTTTCATTCGTCCTAGCTCATCTCCGTGGGGAGCACCCGTACTTTTTGTCAAGAAGAAAGATGGTATGTTGAGAATGTGTATTGATTACCGCGAACTCAACAAGTTAACCATCAAGAATCGTTATCCACTCCCGCGTATAGATGACATGTTTGACCAATTGCAAGGGTCCAGTGTCTATTCGAAGATTGATCTTAGGTTCGGTTATCATCAATTGAGAGTCAAAGAAACTGATGTTTCTAAGACTGCTTTGTGAACTCGATAGGGACATTATGAGTTTCTTGTCATGCCTTTTGGTTTAACCAATGCTCCTGCTGTATTCATGGATCTTATGAACCATTTATGCAAACCTTATCTTGACAAGTTCGTGATTATTTTTATCGATGACATTCTAATCTACTCCAAGAGCGAGAAGGAGCATGAGTAACAATTGCTATTGATTCTAGAGCTCTTAAAGAAGGAACAAATGTATGCTAACTTTTCCAAGTGTGAATTTTGTAGTGACCCGAACTTTTCCATGTTTATATATATTAATTGAGATTGATATTTACATGATTAAATATTTCCAACATGTTAATCAATCAAACTTGTTAAGACTTGATTAATTGAAATATGTTTCATATAGACAATTGACCACCCAAGTTGACCGGTGATTCACGAACGTTAAAACTTGTAAAAACTATATGATGACATATATATGGTTATGTATATAGTTAACATGATATTATGATAAGTAAACATATCATTAATTATATTAACAATGAACTACATATGTAAAAAACAAGACTACTAACTTAATGATTTTGAAACGAGACATATATGTAACGATTATCATTGTAACGACATTTAATGTATATATATCATATTAAGAGATATTCGTACATCATAATATCATGATAATATAATAATTTAAAATCTCTTTTGATATTATAAACATTGGGTTAACAACATTTAACAAGATCGTTAACCTAAAGGTTTCAAAACAACATTTACATGTAACGACTAACGATGACTTAACGACTCAGTTAAAATGTATATACATGTAGTGTTTTAATATGTATTCATACACTTTTGAAAGACTTCAAGACACTTATCAAAATACTTCTACTTAACAAAAATGCTTACAATTACATCCTCGTTCAGTTTCATCAACAATTCTACTCGTATGCACCCGTATTCATACTCGTACGATACACAGCTTTTAGATGTATGTACTATTGGTATATACACTCCAATGATCAGCTCTTAGCAGCCCATGTGAGTCACCTAACACATGTGGGAACCATCATTTGGCAACTAGCATGAAATATCTCATAAAATTACAAAAATATGAGTAATCATTCATGACTTATTTACATGAAAACAAAATTACATATCCTTTATATCTAATCCATACACCAACGACCAAAAACACCTACAAACACTTTCATTCTTCAATTTTCTTCATCTAATTGATCTCTCTCAAGTTCTATCTTCAAGTTCTAAGTGTTCTTCATATATTTTACAAGTTCTAGTTACATAAAATCAAGAATACTTTCAAGTTTGCTAGCTCACTTCCAATCTTGTAAGGTGATCATCCAACCTCAAGAAATCTTTGTTTCTTACAGTAGGTTATCATTCTAATACAAGGTAATAATCATATTCAAACTTTGGTTCAATTTCTATAACTATAACAATCTTATTTCAAGTGATGATCTTACTTGAACTTGTTTTCGTGTCATGATTCTGCTTCAAGAACTTCGAGCCATCCAAGGATCCGTTGAAGCTAGATCCATTTTTCTCTTTTCCAGTAGGTTTATCCAAGGAACTTAAGGTAGTAATGATGTTCATAACATCATTCGATTCATACATATAAAGCTATCTTATTCGAAGGTTTAAACTTGTAATCACTAGAACATAGTTTAGTTAATTCTAAACTTGTTCGCAAACAAAAGTTAATCCTTATAACTTGACTTTTAAAATCAACTAAACACATGTTCTATATCTATATGATATGCTAACTTAATGATTTAAAACCTGGAAACACGAAAAACACCGTAAAACCGGATTTACGCCGTCGTATTAACACCGCGGGCTGTTTTGGGTTAGTTAATTAAAAACTAAGATAAACTTTGATTTAAAAGTTGTTATTCTGAGAAAATGATTTTTATTATGAACATGAAACTATATCCAAAAATTATGGTTAAACTCAAAGTGGAAGTATGTTTTCTAAAATGGTCATCTAGACGTCGTTCTTTCGACTGAAATGACTACCTTTATAAAAACGACTTGTAACTTATTTTTCCGACTATAAACCTATACTTTTTCTGTTTAGATTCATAAAATAGAGTTCAATATGAAACCATAGCAATTTGATTCACTCAAAACGGATTTAAAATGAAGAAGTTATGGGTAAAACAAGATTGGATAATTTTTCTCATTTTAGCTACGTGAAAATTGGTAACAAATCTATTCCAACCATAACTTAATCAACTTGTATTGTATATTATGTAATCTTGAGATACCATAGACACGTATACAATGTTTCGACCTATCATGTCGACACATCTATATATATTTCGGAACAACCATAGACACTCTATATGTGAATGTTGGAGTTAGCTATACAGGGTTGAGGTTGATTCCAAAATATATATAGTTTGAGTTGTGATCAATACTGAGATACGTATACACTGGGTCGTGGATTGATTCAAGATAATATTTATCGATTTATTTCTGTACATCTAATTGTGGACAAGTAGTTGTAGGTTACTAACGAGGACAGCTGACTTAATAAACTTAAAACATCAAAATATATTAAAAGTGTTGTAAATATATTTTGAACATACTTTGATATATATGTATATGTATATATTGTTATAGGTTCGTGAATCAACCAGTGGCCAAGTCTTACTTTCCGACGAAGTAAAAATCTGTGAAAGTGAGTTATAGTCCCACTTTTAAAATCTAATATTTTTGGGATGAGAATACATGCAAGTTTTATAAATGATTTACAAAATAGACACAAGTACGTGAAACTACATTCTATGGTTGAATTATCGAAATCGAATATGCCCCTTTTTATTAAGTCTGGTAATCTAAGAATTAGGGAACAGACACCCTAATTGACGCGAATCCTAAAGATAGATCTATTGGGCCTAACAAACCCCATCCAAAGTACCGGATGCTTTAGTAATTCGAAATTTATATCATATCCGAAGGGTGTCCCGGAATGATGGGGATATTCTTATATATGCATCTTGTTAATGTCGGTTACCAGGTGTTCACCATATGAATGATTTTTATCTCTATGTATGGGATGTGTATTGAAATATGAAATCTTGTGGTCTATTGTTACGATTTGATATATATAGGTTAAACCTATAACTCACCAACATTTTTGTTGACGTTTTAAGCATGTTTATTCTCAGGTGATTATTAAGAGCTTCCGCTGTCGCATACTTAAATAAGGACAAGATTTGGAGTCCATGCTTGTATGATATTGTGTAAAAACTGCATTCAAGAAACTTATTTTGTTGTAACATATTTGTATTGTAAACCATTATGTAATGGTCGTGTGTAAACAGGATATTTTAGATTATCATTATTTGATAATCTACGTAAAGCTTTTTAAACCTTTATTGATGAAATAAAGGTTATGGTTTGTTTAAAAATGAATGCAGTCTTTGAAAAACGTCTCATATAGAGGTCAAAACCTCGCAACGAAATCAATTAATATGGAACGTTTTTAATCAATAAGAACGGGACATTTCAAATTTTGTCTACGAACCGTTCAATTTCTCGGATATGTAGTTGATAGTGAACGAATACATGTCGATCCGACGAAGATCACCGCTATTCAGAACTGGGGAGTGCCTAAGAGTGCGAAGCATATTCGCCAATTTTTAGGACTTGCTGGTTATTACTGAAGGTTCATCAAGGATTTTTCTATTCTAGCTAAACCTCTTACCAAGCTAACTCATAAGGGGAAGAAGTTTGAGTGGTCCGAAGAACAGGAATCTGCTTTCAAGATTCTAAAGGATAAATTGACCACAACCACGATTCTGTCATTACCCGAAAGTACCGACGATTTTGTAGTCTATTGTGATGTCTCGAATCAAGGTTTCGGATGGGTTTTGATGCAACGTGAAAAGGTTATTGCCTATGCATCTAGACAGGTGAAGAAGCATGAGAAGAACTATACCATACATGACCTAGAATTAGGAACCGTGGTATTTGCACTAAAGATGTGGAGACATTACCTCTATGGGGTTAGAATCATGGTATATACCGATCATAAAAGTCTTCAACATATCTTTGACCAAAAGCAATTAAACATGAGACAATAGCGTTGGATCGAGTTATTAGATGACTACGATTGTGAACTTCGATATCATCCCGGCAAGGCGAATGTAGTAGCCGATGCCCTTAGTAGAAAAGATCGTGTCAAACCAATTCGAGTTCGAGCTTTAAATATACGTATTCGTACGAATCTTACATCTCAAATTCGTGAAGCACAACTTGATGCATTAAAGGAAGAGAATGTCCAACTTGAGGGACTGAAAGGTCTCGAAAAGCAACTTGAACTCAAGGGAAACGGAACAAAGTATTTTAGTAACCGAATCTGGGTACCAATTTTCGGAAATCTTCAAGAACTAGTCTTGGATGAAGCGCATAAGACTCGATTTTCTAATCACCCAAGCTCCAGTAAAATGTACCACGATGTTAAAGAATTCTATTGGTGGCCTAATCTAAAGTCTGACATTGCTGATTATGTGAGCAAGTGCCTTACTTGTGTGAAGGTTAAGGCCGAGCATCAAAAGCCGTCTAGTTTGCTTCAACAGCAGGATATTCTGCAGTGGAAGTGAGAATGTATCACTATGGACTTCGTTACTAAGTTGCCCAAGACATCAAATGACAACGATATTATTTGGGTTATAGTTGATCGGCTTACTAAATCTGCACATTTCTTACCGATCAAGGAAATCGACAAGATGGAGAAATTATCACAACTCTATATCAAAGAGATTATCTCACGTCATGGAGTTCCTATCTCAATCATTTATGATCGCGACAGTTGATTTCTTTCTAGATTCTGGAAAACTTTACAATCTACTCTTGGAACTCAACTCGATATGAGTACAGCTTATCATCCTCAAACTGATGGTCAGAGTGAACGAACCATTTAGACATTGGAAGATATGCTTCGTGCTTGTGCTATCGATTTCGACAAAGGTTAGGATAGACACTTGCCTTTAGCTGAATTTTTATATAACAACAGCTATCACTCAAGTATTAAGGCTGCACCTTTTGAATCCTTATACGGATGAAAATGTAGATCCCCATTGTGTTGGGATGAATTAGAGGACAGACAGTTAACTGGTCCTGAAATCATTCATGAAACTACGGAAAAGATCGTTCAGATTAAGAAACGGTTAGAAACAGCCCGTAGCCGACAAAAGAGCTATGCTGATAAACGTCAGAAAGATTTATAATTCCAAGTTGGTGATAAAGTCATGTTGAAAGTATCCCCTTGGAAGGGCGTTGTTCGTTTTGGTAAGCGAAGCAAATTAAGTCCACGTTATGTTGGACCTTTCAAGATTATTGAAAGAGTTGGTCCTGTGGCATATCGATTAGAATTACCCACTGAGCTTAGTAATGTTCATGATGTATTTCATGTCTCGAATCTTAAAAAGTGTCTTGCTGATGACACACTCATTATTCCATTGGATGATATCTGCATTGATGATAAGATGCATTTTGTTGAAGAACTGATAGAGGTCATCGATTGTAAGGTTAAAAGTTTGAAACAAAGCTCTATTCCTATTGTTAAGATCCGTTGGAATTCACGAAGAGGCCCCGAGTATACCTGGGAACGTGAAGACCAGATGAAGCGAAAATATCCTCAACTTTTTCCAATCGTTGATACATCAGAGAAGTCTTCCTGAAACTTCGGGACGAAGTTTAAATTAACGGTGAGTTACTATCTCAACCCTCATTTTTCCACTATGTAATGACTGTAATGCCCCTAGGGTTTCATTGTTGTTTCGTACATATTTAGGGTTGTTATCCGGACATATTAAATGAAGTAATTAATACTCGTCATTAATGAACTAAACCCTAAACCTAATCATTTAGTGTAAACCCTAATTATTTAATGTAACCCTAACCCTAACCCTAACCCTAACCCTAACCCTAACCCTAACCCTAATAATAATAATAATAATAATAATAATAATAATAATAATAATAATAATAATAATAATAATAATAATAATAATAATAATAATAATAATAATAATAATAATAATATTATTATTATTATTATTATTATTATTATTATTATTATTATTATTTTTATTAGTATTAATATTATTATTATTATTATTATTATTATTATTATTATTATTATTATTATTATTATTATTATTAAGTGTATATAGTACATATTAAAAAGTATATACTCTATATTAGTGTAAATAGAATCTAAATAAAATCTAAATATGAGTATATATATATAAAATGATTAAGTAATGGGTAATAAATGTAAATTTGTAAAATAAAAATATATGTATATATATATATATACTGAAATATATAAATAAATAAATAATACATTATGTTAAATAAATAAAATAAAATAAAATATGAGATATTCTAAAATGTTCCTTTTAATAAAAAAAGAAAAAAAAATAGAAAAATGCCTAGTCGGCCGAATAAAAAAAAGAGAAAAAGAAATTAATTTGTATTTTTTAAATGGAATGTATTTTCTTGGAGCCCAAGTAATTAAAAACTATAAATAGGGACTTAACCCCTCATTATTTTTCATCAAATTCTTGGGAGCTCTAGAACCCTAAACATATTTGTGAGTTTCTTTTTTCTTTTCTTTTTTTCTTCTTTTCGTTTTTTTCTTTTTCTTGTTTTTTTTCTTCGGCCGAAAACAACAACAACAACAATAATTTGTTTAAACTGTTACAAGCTTGATTAAATCCAACTTCTTACATGATAATTATTAACATGATGAATGATTTTTATAAAAATTGAATTTTCAGAAAAATAATTAGTTTTTTTATTTTTAAAATTTTTTCTTTGTAATTTTCGGTCGAACCATTTAAAAATAAATAATAATTATGTATTGAGTTTATTAAATTATATATTATACATGTTAATTATTAATAAGTAACATGAGATCTAGAAACAATAATTTTTCTAATTTATAATATGATTTTATATTTTATTTAATTAAAACAGTTTATTAATATATATATATATATATATATATATATATATATATATATATATATATACACGATATACATATATATTTATAAAAACAAATAGGAAAAAGGCTAATTAAGCTATACAAATATTTTTCCAGTAAATTATGATATTTAACTTAGTTATTTAGGTCAGAATATAATTTATAAAAATTAAATACGAATTATGTGTTATTTAATTATGGAAACTAGGTGAAATTCGTAATAAAAATATATACAGTAAATAAAAAATAACAAAAAAAATTTCTGAGTTCATAAACTTTGTCTAGATCTGCGAAAAAATATAAAAATTAATTTATGGGTCAAATTAATAATTAGTACCTAATTAAACACTATTATTATGTAAATAAGAGGTAAATAAGGAAATAAATACAAAAAAGATATCTTTTATTTATTATTTTTCTACATGTTAATTAACTGTAAGAAACATATAAAAATTAAAAAAATAATTATTTATGTATATTTAGTATTTTATGTAGAATTAAACTTGTTTTCTGATTAAATTAAGAATGAAAACAAATATAAATACAAAATTGTAATAAAATTACTTTCTTAAATTTTTCTACTGAATTTTATAAGTAACTAAGACTATAAAAATTATATATATGATTATTAGGTATTTAATTAATTATTTATGTATTTATGGGTAATATTGGGTTAATAAAGTACTATATTATTAAGTATCTTGTAAATTAAATATCAAATAATATTACTAATTATGTTATATCAATTGTATAAGATAATTATTAGTATATTGTAGATATTAAATAATCTAAGATAGAAATTATAGCTTGAATAATAATACATATATAATTATTAAACTATAATTAGTTATATAATATAAATAGTAACTATATAATTATCTTAGCAATATAATAAAAGATTATACACCTATAATATGTAAAGGTTATAATCAGGATAGCGTGCACTATATACGAACCTCACCGCTACATATGGCCTAGGGTGGTCTTTGTTGCCTTCTGGGAATCGCTTGTGGATTTCGAATGCCATGACATAGATTCTGGTCAAGAATCCTGGGCACCCAGTAACAACTGATCATTCAAGTGACTTGTATGATAGCAACGAGATTTAGGTAAAGGTGTACAAAGTCTTGTTATAGATTATAACCCGAACTTTCTATAATTAGAAAGTTACTATAAGTGAAAACTTTCCATAAATAGTAACTTTTCGAAAATGGAAATTATTTTAGAAAACTTTTATCATTAGTATAATTAGTATACTTAAGTGTTTTAGGCAATTTCTGATCGTACATTCTGTCTCTAGGTTGAGATCTCGATCACACTCTACCGTTCAATTCATTTCTCTTGTGGAATAACTCTTCTGTGCTACTAAGGTGAACTCATAGCCCTGTTTTTACATATTTTATGTATTTTATAAATCTTGGGGTGAGACAAATGCTTGCTTTAAATGATTTACAATTTAGACACAAGTGCCTAAACTTTTTGATATGCAACTTTATGAGATTATTGTTACTTGTATTCTTACATGCAAATCCACGCCATAATATCGTTAATTGCTAGAATTAAAATGTTGCAAGCTTAATTATTGTGAGTAGGCCAATTGAGAGCGACGTCTCTACCCATTGACTGATCGTCAAGGGGGTACATAATAATGATTACCGACACTCGTACAGTGTCAGGGGTTAATGTTTAGCTCGATATTATAACTCATGACATATTGAATATTTTGTTGTTTTGAAATAAATCTTGTGGTCTAAACTTATTAATTATTAAACCTATGATGTTCACTCAACCATTGTGTTGACATTTTAAGCATATTTGTCTCAGGTGAAGATTAGCTTATGTGCTGCCCTATGTTGCTTGCTTGCTGTTGCATTGGAGTCCACATTATTTACATTTTATCATTTGTTAAACATTAATTACTTTTGAGCTTACCATGTAAAACATTTCGTATTCCACTGCAATTAAATTACTGATTTTATTAAACGTCTCATTTAGAGTCGTTCTCATTTATATAACTATGTGATGATGTTGGAAAAGTCATATTTACCCCAGGCCATATTTGGGGGTATGACAAGTACAGTGTATGCTGATCGCAAAAGTCTTCAACACATCCTTGACCAAAAACAGTTGAATATGAGGCAACGATGATGGGTTGAGAAGTTGAATGATTATGATTGCGAACTTCTGTATCACTCGAGGAAGGCCAATGTTGTGGCCGATGCGTTAAGTCGAAAAGAGAGAGTTGAACCTCGCAGGTTTAGAGCGTTGAATATGACCATTCAAACTAACCTCGCAAAGCAGATTGTTGCTGCTCAATAAAAAGCCTTGAAGGAGGAGAATTTTGTGACCGAGAAGGTCAGAGGCATGGGTAAGAAGTTTGAGGTACGAGCAGATCGTACTAGATACTTTGCAAGACGTCTTTGGGTTTCGAAGTTTGGTGATCTGCGACAACTTGTTTTAGATGAAGCTCATAAGTCTAGGTACTCTATTCATCCTGGTCCAGGAAATATTTATCATGATCTTAAGGAGCTGTATGTGGGTGGTTATGATACCGTTTGGGTGATTGTTGACCGACTCACAAAGTCAGCTCATTTCTTGCCAATTAAGGAAACAGATTCGATGGAGAAGCATACTCGTTTGTATTTGAAGGAAATTTTTTCAAGACATGGTGTTCCTGTATCTATTATTTCAGACCGAGACAGTCGATTTACATCGAGGTTTTGGCAATCCTTACAAGAAGCTTTGGGAACAAAATTGGATACGAGTACTACTTATCATCCCCAGTCGGATGGTCAGAGTGAAAGGACCATTCAAATGTTGGAAGACATGTTACGAGCGTGCGTTATTGATTTTGGTAATGGTTGGGATATATATTTGCCGCTGGCTGAATTTTCTTATAAAAACAGTTATCATGCAAGTATTAAAGCCGCACTGTTTGAAGCTCTGTATGGTAGAAAGTGTAGGTCTCCTATCTATTGGAATAAGGTTGGGGATGCTCAACTCACAGGCCCATAAATTATTTATGAGACTACTGAGAAGATCGTACAGATTAAAGAAAGGTTGAGAACTGCCAGAAGTCGACAAAAGAGTTATGCCGATATTAGAAGGAAAGATATAGAATTTCAAGTTGGTGACCATGTCATGTTGAAGGTATCACCTTGGAAAGGTGTGGTACGATTTAGTAAGAGGAGAAAGTTGAATCCTCATTTTGTTGGACCGTTTGAGATTACCGAGAAAGTTAGACCCGTGGCTTATCGATTGAAATTGCCACAAGAACTCAGTGCTGTTCATGATGTTTTTCATGTGTTGACTTTGAAGAAGTGATTGGTCGAGGCCGTTGAAACCATTCCTCTTGAGGAGCTTCATGTTGATAAACAAGTCCATTTTATTTAGGAACCTGTTGAAATTATGGATCGAGAGGTTAAGACTCTCAAACAAAGTAGAATTCCTATCGTCCGAGTTAGATGGAATGCCAAACGCGGACCCGAGTTCACTTGGGAACGTGAAGATCAGATGAGGCAGAAATACTCGCATTTGTTCTCAGATGTCGAGTCAACCCCTGCACCTACTTAAATTTCAGGACGAAATTTCCTTAACGGGAAGGTACTGTCACGACTCTACTTTTTTCATTATCTTTTACCGTTTATTTTTAAATGTCCGTTATTTGTTATTATTGCCACGTCATTTCTATGACTTATATTATTATTTTAGTAATAATATATTATTTATTATGTGTTATATGAATAATTGTATTCGCATTTAAAATTGTACGTTTCTACGTGTCGCGGATTTCTATCCGGCGAATCTTTTCGGTTTTCAAACCAACGGTCAGACTTTTGGGATTTTTATATCCAAATTATTTTAAATATGATATTTTGATGTCATATGATTATATATATAGTGTTTATATATTTTATTTGTCGCGTACATGTTATCTCTCCGAATAATTAATCGCGTAGTAGCGTTTTCGCGTTTCGAGCGTTGTTCGGGCTTTCGGGCCACAAGTAAACTCATTTTACATCAAAGTGGACCAAGGGGCCCCACTCCTTTGGTGAGGTCGGCCAAAAATCCCCAAGGAGGGGGGTAATGTGTCAAAAATTCAAACTTGGTGTTTGCATGTGCTAACTTGTTCACTAGTTCACTTCATTTTAACCTAAAAACACATTTTTATTTCTTTTTCTTCCTCCCTTTGCTCTCTTGGCTGTTCTTCATCATCAACCATCAATCATCATCTCCTTTTGATTTTATTATTGAAGATTTAGGGCTTTTCACACATCCAGAATCTCCATTTCAAGATCTACGCATCCATACTCTTGATTCTTTGATTGGGGTATATTCATGAACCCCTAATCTTTCATTTCTCTTTCATTTTTACTGATTTTGATGTTATTATGATAGTATAGCACTTTTTTATTGTTGTATTGATGATGGTATGCGTTGAAATGCTCGATTGTGTATGTTTTCCGTTTGATAAAATTTGGACAGCGGACCATTTGACCATTTCAGTACATTTAACTGATGTTTTTGATAAATTAAAGTGTTTAGATGTGTTTATCTCATCAAGACATTGATTTTAGACTCCGGATTCATGTTATTTCGATTCCCGGAACTTAAGTTATGCATCATTTGGTGTTTTCATGAAATTAAAATATAAAAAAGAATGTATTCAGTTTTGGTCCGACTTTGTGACCACTTTTGGAGTTTCTAGGGTGTACTAGTATGTTAAGATTAATGATTGGATGAACATTCATATTCGGGTCATCGAAATCCGAGCCACGGATCACCCGGTATGACTAAAACAAGTTTTGATCGGATTAAAGTTCCAAGTGGATTCATGGCTGTAGGTCATGACTTGGGAACTGATCCTAGGGTGTTCTTGAGTACACTAAGGTGTCGGGTGGTTGGGTTAGACGAGGATATATATAAAATTCGTCAAAAACCGACACCCAGGGCTCAAGTTATGACCCGATGAACTTTTAATTAAAACTTATGGTTATAAAATTTAACTTATGATATAAATAATGATTTTCATTATTATTAAATTACTTATGATATAAAAGTAATTAATTTAATTTAAGTCTTATGATATATATATATATATATATATATATATATATATATATATATATATATATATATATATATATATATATATATATATATATATTTATTTATTTATTTATTATAGCATTTATTAATTACTTTATGATTTAATTAAACTTTTAATTAAACTTATGATTAATAATACTTTTATTATTAATAAAAAATACTTATGATAAGTATTAAACTTATGTTATAAGATTACTATTATAAGACTTATAATATAGATTACTTAATTATTTAATTATTATAAGGTTTAGTGATTATCTAATTATAATTAAATAATTAAATACTTATGGTTTAATAATTATAATTAAATACTTATGATATGATTAATAATTCATTATTAATTAATAATACTTATGATATGATTAAAAATTTATTATTAATTAATAATACTTATGTTATGACTAATATTTAATTCATAAATTAAATATTTATGTAATATTAATTATATCATTTAAACTTATGTTAACTTTAATAATTCAATTTAATTTAATTAAACTTATGTTTTGACATGATTATACATATATTACTTTAAATAACATTATAACTTATATTATTATTATTATAACTTATACTTTAAAATTTAATGTTGACTATGTTTGACCAAGGTTGACTTTTGAGTTGACTTTCAGTTGACTTTTGTTGACTTTCTAATTAAGGAAACTTTCCTAAGTTAAAAACTTTTCTAAAATAGAAACTTTCCAAAAATAGAAACTTTCTAAATATAGAAACTTTCCTAAAATAGAAACTTTCTTAAAATAGAAACTTTCCAAAATAGAATTTTTTCAGAAATGGAAACCTGCCAAAAATAGAAACTCTCTAAAAATAGAAATTCCGTGTTAAACGTTGTCTTGATCAGACCGAAGCATACTGAGTGTTGTTCTATGTTTACTTGCAACAAGTACTATAGCTATCATACTAAGACTTGACCTAAGTTAGTTATTTATATCGACCTCTTTATTTATAGGTCAGCTTTGTGATCATTCTTGATCACTTTACTTCCTGCGGTTCACGTTTCTGTGTTATTACTTCGTTACGTTAATGTGAGTTATAGTCCCATTTTTCTATTTTAAATCTTGTGGGATGAGAATACATGTATTTTATTTTTCATATTGGACACAAGTGGAAGTTGGTTTAAATTATTCATTGTGAGTTGAACAAAAATTCCCTAATCTGGTTATTATAATCACTGGTTTCTACTGGTGAACGCGAATTGTATGGATAGATTTATCTTTTTGGACAACCCCATTTCGAGCTAGTCGCGCTAGCAATTTATAATCGGAATGTATTAGTACTTCGTTATTTTTGAAGATACACCTGTTCAGTGTATAATGATGTTTGGTAAGGGTATGGAATTGGTTAAGTGGTTACCAGGTGGTTCACACGTAATGGAATAATGTTTTTATATATTTTCGAGCATATAATTTTGTGGTCCAAGATGAGTTTTTATGTTTTCAAACATAAATTTTTATGGTTTAATTTAAATATTATTTGCAATATTAATCCTATAATTCACTCAACATTTTTGTTGACAGTTTACTCGCTGGTTTTATTCTCAGGTTCATTAATGATTGCTTCCACTGTGCTTAGAGAGTCTGCATATTTATGATGGCAGCTTTTGTTAAACATTAAACTTGCATTCTATTTTGATACATTAAATTGTGGCAGTTTGTTGACTTTGTTTGGTCAACTTTTGGTTAAGTATTTATGTATGGTTTTTCTAAACTTACATATTTTGGTAGGTTTCCTTTATAGGAAATCATTTTTTTAAATAAAGAATGCAAGGTTATTTATTAAATTCATTTAGAGTTATGATCAAGCTATGGAACCAAGATAACGATGGTCGTCAAGTGTACTTTGATGGGTTGTTAAAGAACGTGAGTCAGGATTCGTAAAAATAAATATCGAACGTGATTATGATAATTGATACATGAAATAATAAACATTAATAATAAACATTGATAATGAATGATGATACCGTTGATATAAGAATGATTATGGTGATGATGAATGTCACGATCATGATATAAATAATGATGATACAGTGATGATGAAGATAAGATGATAATGATTGACGATTAGGTTAATTCGAAGGTGATGAGGACTCGATGACTGATTTAATGACCGAACCTCCTGTGTGTGTTGTTGTGTCGACTAGAAAACCCTGCTCCGTTAATTGATATATGATAGCAGGCTTTTAGATCTAAATAATCTATTAAATGTGTCATTTTGATGGACTAGTAAACATGGGCTTCAATGATATTAAATACTATAATTACAACCTAAGCTTCTTATGTTTATTACCACTATATTTTAAATACTATAATTATAATTATTATGTTATATAATTTGTAAGCATATGAACTAATATGTATATATACATATAACTTAACAAGGGTTAATAAAACGTTATCTATAAAATGTAGATTGTAAAGATAACTAATAATCACCTTTATATATATATATATATATATATATATATATATATATATATATATATATATATATATATATATATACACACATACATATTTATGACTAAAACTTATATTTTGTAGTGATAATGGTAAGAACTATAATAACACTCAATCTAATTATTAATATTAATAGATGATTTAGGTACGTTTATTATATATGTAAATATGATCATATATTAAAAATTATCATTATATTTTTATTAAAAGTTATCATTATTATTGAAACTATCATTTTTATTAGTATTTTTATTATTATTATTAAAATTATTATTAATATTAAAAGTATCATTATTATTATTATTATTATTATTATTATTATTATTATTATTATTATTATTATTATTATTATTATTATTATTATTATTAGTATTAACATTTCTTTGATTATTATTTTTAACATTATTGTTATTATTATCCTTATTTTTAACATTAATATTATTACTTTAACATTATTATTATTATTATTATTATTATTATTATTATTATTATTATTATTATTATTATTATTATTATTATTATTATTATTATTATTATCATCATCATTTTTATTATTACTAGTATCATTATTACTATTATAATAAAATATATTAATATTATCAACATTACTATTAATATTATTATTATTATTATTATTACAATAAAAATTAGTTATATAAAAATATGTTTAACAAAACAAAATTAATATTTTTATATAATAAATATTAATTATTATTTAAAATATATAAAATAAATATATTTAATTTATTAACAAAACACATAATTTATTAAGATAACATTTATGTCACTAATAATATATAAATTTGTTCGATTATAATTATATGTGTTAATATATATACACACACACACACACACACACACACACACACACACACATATATATATATATATATATATATATATATATATATATATATATATATATAAATGATATAGGTTCGTGAATTCGAGGCCAACTCTGCATTTGTTCAGTGCCGCCGTATGCATATTTTTACTACAAAATATTGTATAATGAGTTTCATTTGCTCCCTTTTTAAATGCTTTTGCAATATATATTTTTGGGACTGAGAATACATGCGCTACTTTTATAAATGTTTGACGAAATATACACAAGTACTTAAAAATATTCTACGATTGAATTTATGAATACACCGGATATCACCTCTTTTAGCTTGGTAGCCTAAGAATTGGTGTTTATTATAATTGCCACCAACTGACGCGAATCCTAAAGATAGATCTATGGGCCTTGACAAGCCCAAGTCAGAGAATTTGAACTACTTTAGTACTTCGACTTTTAGTGTATAACTTCCATCTTTAACAGGAATGGCCTGTTTGTAAGGTGTATACAACCATCATTTTTAAAAGGGATGGCCTGTTTGTATGCTGTGAGCATAACCACCGTATCGAAATGCTGGGAGATATTCTATATGCATTTTGTTAATGTCGATTACCAAGGATTCATTGGCTGAATGACTTTTATACACAGGTTATGTGTATTAGTTTGTACTCGGGTTACGTGTACGATTAAATATTTGAAATCTTGTAGTCTATAAAAAAGATGGAAATGAATATTTATGATAAACTAATGAACTCACTAACCTTTTGGTTGACACTTTTAAGCATGTTTATTCTCAGGTATGAAATAAATCTTCCGCTGTGCATTTGCTCATTTTAAAGATATTACTTGGAGTCATTCATGGCATATTTCAAAAGATGTTGCATTCGAGTCATTGAATTCAACAAGATTATTATTAAGTCGTTTATAGTTTGGATATATTATGAAATGGTATGCATGCTTGTCAACTTTCGATGAAATGAAAGTTAGTCTTTTAAAAATGAATGCAATGTTTGTAAAATGTATCATATAGAGGTCAAATACCTCGCAATGAAACTAATTATTATGAAACGTTTTAATTGATATGAATGGGGCCTTTCAGTTGGTATCAAAGCGGTGGTCTTAGCGAACCAGGTCTTGCATTAGTGTGTCTAACTGATAGTCATTATGATGCATTAGCGATTTTGGACTTCGACCTTAGCTGCATATTATAAGTTTTGTTTATCATTCCTAGTGGAAAATTACCTGCTTATAATTCTTAAGTCTAGACACGTCTTCCTGCACTTATTGCATAGATAGTGTATAGATAAATTCATATCTTAGCGTATCTGTTACTGTAAACTTTACCTGACAGCTTCCGAAAGTTCCTCCGTAATCTACGAGACCTTCTATACTATATATTGGTATTCTATGTAATTAGAATATCATCCGATATCCGAAAATCATTTCATATCGAAAAATCCTTTATCTGATCGTACAAGATGGATCCTGCAACTAGTTCAAGTTCCTCGAATTCTGACAGCTATTCCGATATGGATTTCTCGCTTGATTCCTCGAGTTCCTCGAGCTCCAAGAGCAGCGTAACCGGAATGAACCAACCAATTAGTTATCATCTTTTCTGGATGGATTGGGGATGGGTTCGTAGTCGACTTAATCAACGGAGATAAGAAGAAAGTGATCCCTTCCACCCACCAAATTGCCCTCTTGGCGAAGAACCTGAAGCACTTACCGGTGAACCGTTCGCAACACCGTTTTCACTCTTTTCGCAAGGATTTTTCGCCTCGAAGGTCGACTCGACGTAGTTAAAGACAGGATTCTTCCTCTACTCCTAAATTCTAATCAGATAGGATTATTAGAAGAAGTTAGAAGACTTCGAACTAAATATCAAGAATTGACAAACCTTACGGAAGAATGGGTAGAACTAATTCATAGACTCGATCCTAAAGTAGAAACCATGGAGGTGACGGTGTTCGATTTGGAAGCTAGGCTCGCACCTACTACGCAGGTACCACCATTAATACCAACATCATCAGCAACACCACAAGCCCCGTAAGCACCACATACACCGAAGAGTACCAAGAATGATGAATTATGAAATATTAATTCATTACTTTCAGTTCACGATTAAAAGACATATGTATATATATATATATATATATATATATATATATATATATATATATATATATATATATATATATATATATCAAAATTGTAATAAAATTCCTTTCATATCAGCTATGACGTGTGAATTCTTTTAACGGGTAGGTAATACCCGAGAAAGATAAGCTTTAAAAGGCTTTTATCATAATTAAATTCATATATGCTATCCTATACATTCTTCAAATCCGATTCAACAGTCATTGAACTATCCTACCTACATCCACAGATATATATATTCGTTCACCAAAAAACAACCATTTTCATTCAAATTCAATTTCATATACGAATTTTTACCGATCAGAATCCAAGTCAAGATTTAACAAGTGTCATAATGAAGAAAATAATGGACACAATAAAAATTGATTAGTAACCAATTAATTTACTACATAAAAAAGTTAATTCTATACTAACCAAATCCTAGCTAACTGTTCCTATAACCGTTATGACTATTTCCTTATTACATTTTATTTATTGTCATTTTAATTATCGCAATTTGTTTATCGCAATCTAAATACTCACAATTTTATTTATCGTCATTTAAATACTGTTATTTATTTTACGCATTTTATTTATCTTCATTTAAATACTGTTATTTATTTTACGCACTTTAAATATCGTCATTTAAATACTGTCATAATATACTAGTATTGGTTAATCCCGAGACAATATAATATAACTTTGATTAACTAGATTATATATTGAACTATTGGACTACTAACATTTGACTACTAACCTTGGACAATTAAAAAGTATTAAAAGAGTAGAAAATATTAATTATAACACATTTTGATTTAAAATATTGTTAATAAGTTACATCTTCTACAGTTAAACATTTCTTCAAGTTTGCCACTTTATTTCATCTTAAACAATCATATATATCTTGATGATTACAACCTTCGTTCAACCCTCAAACTCTTGAAAACACCTCGGATTGATAACCAATGATTCAGATATGAGAGTGCTAATGAAGCAGCAAAAGCTATAGATGGTCTTAATGACCAGAAGCTTAATAATAAAGAATTGTGTGTTGAAAAGGCTCAGTTTTGAACTGAAAAATGGATTGAGCAGACTATGAAGGATGCTGTAGATAAATCACAAAATCTGTACTTACATAATCCATATGATCCAGTATCTGCTGAAATCTTAAGCGAATACTTTGCTCCTTACTTATTCTAAATCCTTGCGGAAAAGTTCCGCAACATCCTTTGATTATAGATCTTTAAATTCTAAGATTTTATTGTATCTTTCATTATAAATATCTTCAATATTTCTGAAGATACCTTCATAAATATCTTTGTCCGAAATTATCTATCTCCTCATGCTATCTATGTTACATCATAAAAGAAACTGTTTTAGTTTCTATCCTTATGTAAAATTTGATTTTAATTATGAATGATTTCTGGAGTAGTGTTAGGAATTGAAGCATGAGTTAGTATAATATAATGACGTTCGGTTAACGTGATTATATTACAGTAAGTCATGCAGAATTTCTAATGGAACGTGATGATTCACAGACCTTACCCTCATCATGTGTCATGTTATACAACTCTTCATTCTATTTAATCTCTAAACATATCAATAAAGTAGTTTCTTGATATATCTATCTCTTCCTTGATTTTTGGTAATTTAACAAATCAGATCGTGTTATCACAATTTCTTTTTAGAAAATTAGTTATGTTCAATCTAAACTTCATACCTACGAATTCTAAGCGATTACTTACTCTATTTATCAACTCATATTCGTCATGAAAACATTTTTATTGTTAGCCATGACAACCTCAATCAAATTTCAGAACGAAATTTCTTTAACAGGTAGGTACTGTCACGGCCCGGAAAATTTCTACTAATTTTGAGCCAAACTCACGATACAATTTCATAATTCTGACATATTAAGCAAAGTCTATTAGGTTGAGTATCAAATTTTGAACTGTTTTCATGTATGCAATTACCATTCGACTGCTCTCGACGATTCACGAACCACTATTTGTAAATAGATACATATATATTTAAAATACAAATATATATATATATATATATATATATACAAATATATATATATATATATATATATATATATATATATATATATATATATATATATATATATATATATATATATATATATATAATAATTGAAAATATAATTTGAAATATTATATTTCGTTGTTATCAAAAGTGACTATGTAAAATAAAATAAAATAAAATATAATAATTTTAGTTATTATTATGATTATTATTATTATTACTAAAAATTATCATTTTTATTTAAAAAATATTATCATTATTTTTATTACTTTTATCATTTTTCTTCTTATTATTAGTATTATTTCGAAATTTCTATTATTAGTAATATTATTAATTCTATTATTTTATTATTAGTATATTTATTATATTTATAATTATAATTAATAATACTAAACCTAATAATACATATACAAATGAATTATGTTTCATTTCACCATCATCTTTATTTTTTTTCTTTTTGTATGAATTAGTCAAGTCTGTTAGCCATCACAATCAAGTTGCTTTTGTTACTTACTCATGTTTAATTGTCGCTAAACAAAGAATTAATATTTATTGAAGCTGGGTCCATAGTGATTGAGGAAATCAACCAGTTTCTGGTTGGATTGAGAATATATCTCTATGTAGCTATCTATTTGTACATTTATATGATTTAGGATTTAGAAACACACACAACCACCTATCTCTCTCACTTCTTCTTTCTTGTTTTCTCTTTCTTGAACTATCATCAACAACCACACCCGCCATTATCATACCCTTTCCGGAAAATCACCTTCAGTCGACACCAAAACCACCATAGACGACCACTGCAACTTTCTACTGCTAATTTCCCTTTTTGTTTACTCGTGATCAACTTGCAAACCGAAAGCCACATCATTTAGAAATTGGTTGGAGCATGGGTGTACATATACGGAATATAGTGTAACAAGTTACCTAAAGCACAAACACCTACGAATATCACTCGTGGAACAAAGCTCACAACTCGAGCACCCATTACAATCACTTTGACCACCACTCTATGATCACTCTCATCTGCCGCCACCACAGCCCATTTCACCACCAGTATCGCCACCTTCACCTTATCATCGAATACTCCAACACCACCCTTTGGCTAGCCTACTTTAGCAATCACCTTCACCTTTAAAACAACCCATTATGTTGCTACTATTACGACTGGCTCCTACTTCTGTTTTCGAACCATCACCATGATATATGCAGCTGCAATCAAGCTGCTAGGTTGTTTCTATTGTTTTTCATGTTCCTTTCCATACTCGAATACAGCCCACCCTAAAACTCCATTTTCTTAATTCCCGCAAATGATCGAACTAGGTCTGTCCTTCTCTTTCAGTTTGATCAAAACCAAACCCTTAAACCTATTATGAATTATAAACTTCTGCTGCAATCTGTTTACTGTTTCCGTTTGAAAAACAATCTCAACCTAAATATTGCAACTACTAATGTTATCTTGCTTTTTCTATTGTTGCTTCCTTCGAACACCCATGTAAAAATTGCCTATTCCTGGTCCCTATCCCAATTGCTTAAAACTCACCATATACACCAAGATTTTTGCAAACATTCACTGCTGCTATGACACGCCTGAATTGCTACTATATATTTTTGTTGTGGCCGACAATCTCAACAAGAGATACCCCACTTACCATTATAGTTTTGATAGTGGTTTACATGAGGAATTTTAATTCAATAAAGTTAGAAACAAATGGAAAGATTACCTGTCAAATGACTTAACCCATTTAGCATTCACGACATTTTTTTCTTTCTTTCTTGATGGACCACGATGATGGGAGAACAATGATGAAGGTGCAGTGATAATCAAATGAAAATATTGATAATGATGATTATAATCGTGATTATAGAATGGTGATATAGGTGATATGGAACGTGAGTCACAATTCGTGAAAATAAATATCGAACGTGATTATGATAATTGATACATGAATTAATAAACGTTAATAATAAACATTGATAATGAATGATGATGCCGTTGATATAAGAATGATTATGGTGATGATGAATGTCACGATCATGATATAAATAATGATGATACAGTGATGATGAAGATAAGATGACAATGATTGACGATTAGGTTAATTCGAAGGTGATGAGTGAAATGTCCCGTTCATATCGATTATAAACATTTCATATTAATTGATTTCGTTGCGAGGTTTTGACCTCTATATGAGACATTTTTCAAAGACTGCATTCAATTTTTAAAACAATCCATAACCTTTATTTTATCGATAATGGTTTAAAACCATAACGTAGATTATCAAGTAATGATAATCTAAAAGATAACGTTTTTACACACGACCATTACATAATGGTTTACAATACTATTGCACATCGATATAAATCTCCGAATGCAGTTTTTAAATAATATATAACAAGCATGCAGACTCCAATTCTTGTCCTTATTTTAGCATGCAATAGCGGAAGCTCTTAATAATCACCTGAGAATAAACATGCTTAAAACGTCAACAAAAATGTTCGTGAGTTATAGGTTTAACCTATATATTTAGCAAATCACAATAATAGACCACAAGATTTCATATTTTCAATTTTCATAAATATACATCCCATACATAGAGATAAAAATCATTCATATGGTGAACACCTAGTAACCGACATTAACAAGATGCATATAGAATATACCCATCATTCCGGGACTCCCTTCGGACATGATAAAATCAAAGTACTAAAGCAGTTCAAATTCTCTGACTGGGGCTTGTTAATGCCCATAGATCTATCTTTAGGATTCGCGTCAATTAGGGGGTATGTTCCCTAATTCTTAGGCTAGGAAGCAAAAAGGGGCATATTCGATTTCAATAATTCAACCATAGAATGTAGTTTCACGTACTTGTGTCTATTTTGTAAAACATTTATAAAACTGCATGTATTCTCATCCCAAAAATATTAGATTTCAAAAGTGGGACTATAACTCACTTTCACAGATTTCCTTAGTCGGAAAAACAACACTTGGCCACGGGTCGATTCACGAACCTATAACAAATATATACATATATATCAAAGTATGATCGAAATATATTCATATCTTATTTTATTATGTTTTAACGATTTTAGTTTGTTAAGTTGACAGTCCATTGTTGTAGTCCACAAATTAATTGTCCACAGTTAGCAGTACAGAAATAAATCAATATAATTTCTCGAATCAATCCATGACCCAGTGTATACAAGTCTCAGACTCGATCACAACTCAAAGTATATATATTATTTTGGAATCAACCTCAACCCTGTATAGCTAACTCAAGCATTACTGCATATAGAGTGTCTATGGTTGTTCCGAAATATATATATATATATATATATAGATGACGTCGATATGATATGTCAAAACATTGTATACGTGTCTATGGTCTATCAAGATTACACAATATATGTTAGAATACATGTATAATACAATATAAGTTAGTTAAGTTATGGTTAGTATAGATTTTTGTAAAATCATCCCGTAGTCAAATTAACCATTTTTAACCAATTTTGTTTTACTCATAACTTCTTCGTTTTAAATCCGTTTTGAGTGATTCAAGTTGCTATGGTTTCATAATAAACTGAAATTTATGAAAGTAAACAGAAAAAGTATAAGTTTATAGTCAGAAATACAAGTTACAAGTCATTTTTGTAATAGGTAGTCATTTCAGTCGAAAGAACGACGTCTTGATGACCATTTTCAAAAACATACTTCCACTTTGAGTTTAACCATGATTTTTGGATATAGTTTCATGTTCATAAGAAAAATCATTTTTCGAGAAGAATAGCTTTTAAATCAAAGTTTATCATAGTTTTTAATTATTCAAACCAAAACAGCCCCCGGTTTCTCTACGAAAGCGTATGTACGGTTTTACGGTGTTCTTCGTGTTTCTAGGTTTTAAATCATTAAGTTAGCATATCATATAGATATAGAACATGTGTTTAGTTGATTTTAAAAGTTAAGTTAGTGGAGGTATTTCGTATGCCCTAGAGACATATTAAATTAATGTGGCTAATATGTTTTGATTCAAGTCGGGTCATACCCAATAACAAGCTTACCGACACCTTATTCATATTTGATCTTAACGATTGGATCATTGATCAAATACGCGACACTTGAATTTTAAGAAAAATGGTTTTCTAATATATTACTTGATGTATATATAAATTATGGAATAATTTATATAATTAAAACTTAATTATTTATAGGTTAAATAATTAATTATGTTATATTACATTTTATAAAATTGGTTTTATATAAAATGTATACATAACAAATAAATGTGCAAGTTTATAAAATGTGTTTATGAAAACTAGTTTTATAAAACTAGTTTTATAAAACTAGTTTTATAAAACTATTTTATAATAGACATGGAAGTGGCATTGGGAGTTCCATTGAGCATGCCATTTGACTAGCCATGTGTGTGGTTACTTCAATAATCAAGAGGCATAAGTACCAATACTTGTTGGAGACTACACATACATGCAAAACACATCAAAACACTTCAAAAAAAAAACTGTACAAAACTCCCTGGATTCTGCTGTCTGGCCGTGAGCTTTTGTGAGGGAGAAAGGGTTCTCAAACCTTTTTTTTTGCAAGCCAAATTCAAGTGTTATTAAATCCTAACCAAAGTACAAGGTGTTGGTATTAAAAGCTTGGGGTATTACAACTTGAGGCTTCATATTTTGGAGCTTGATTCATCATCATCACTATCAATTACCAAGCTTTGAGTAGGTATAACCTCCTTACTATCTTATAGTTTGTAAGTATATATCACAACTTGATCCTTCTTGGGATTTAACTTTAAATGGTTAAAGATTAACAAGTTCTAAACTGGTAATTTACACGCTTTCGCTAAGTTTAATTCTTAAAATGTTTTAAGTGTTATGAACTTGTTAAATCCTAACAATGGTATCTAGAACCGAAGTTGTTGAAATATGCTTCGAGATGGTTATTAAACTCACTATATATTTTGCATTTTATGTACATGCATGAAAGTAAAATGCAAAAATTATATGTTTGGGTGGGTTAGATGGTTTGGCCGAATTATTGGGAGGTTCCAAATGGGTTTGGAACTTGCCATTTGGTCATATTTTGTTGTATGTTGTTGTTCACAATCAAGCCTTGACCTTGTGTTTGGATGGTTGAATGTTTGATTGATTTAATTCATTCATTTGCTTTGTAACAATATTTATTCAATTGGTTTGTAATAATATTATTTTGGTTATGTAATTTATTTTATATTTGGTATGTAAAATAGATTAGGTTGTATTTCATTTTCTAGACAAAATGTATTAGGATATATTTTGTAAAAAGATGAAGATACAAGATGAAGACTTGGAAGAACACAAGAAGAAGTATTTGGATGCAAGATTAAGTGGGAGATTTAAAATCTCCTACTTTGTGTTATAACCCCTTAATCAGTGGCATTTGTTTTCGGCTAAACAAATATCTACCAAAATGGCTTGATTGTGAACATATTTGTTTTGCATGCATGGTTGTTCATTGTGTTTGTATGTTTGGTTGCTATAAGTAAATCACAAGTTATCAACAAGCAAAATGACAATTTAATTGGTTAAATTTAACATTATTAACGACATGCAAAACGACAATTTAATTGGTTAAATTAAAAGTGGCAAAAGGATCACATATAAAATGGTTTATATCAAGTAATTTTCTTAATTACAAGACATGAAAATGGTTTTTCATAAATACCATACACTAAATGCATGTTGGTGTATGGCATAAAAGTTTTCTTAAACTAGAAATAATGAAAACTTAAAATCCCTTATTAACAAGGCAAACAAGTTAAATGCCATCCTTTTGTGTGACACTTAAAAATATTAGGGAACTCATAATGGAATAAAGGTCACCTAACCGTTATGAGCAAACTAATATGATTAAGGTAAATTTCGCACACTTGTGGGATAAAGGTCACCTAACCACTTGTATGTTAAATTTACATGTTTACACAAGTAGGACGATTTGATTTGGGAATCATGAACTTAGGGTCACCGAAGCATGATGAACAAATAGGCGTTCATGGGACAAATATGCCATGCAAAAGGATTGCATGATCCCATAACTTAGAAGTTGCAAAAGGATTGCAATTGTCATATAATGACTACCTAGCTAAATCAAATGACGGGATAAAGGTCACCTAACCGAAATTTGGTTTACCGTTGAATTCTAAAATTTAATAAATATCAATTGGATTTAAAGGGTATTGATTGTTAAATTAAAAATGATACTTAAACGAACTTTGTTAAATTTTGTAGATGGCCGCCAATAACAACAACATTCCAAACGCACCAATCAACTTTAACAACCTATCGTTGAGGTCAATCCTCGAAAAGAGAAAACTCAACCATACGAATTTCATGGATTGGTTTCGCAATCTAAGAATTGTCCTCAAACTTGAGGATAGGGCGTATGTGTTGAAAGACCCCATTCCCGATCAACCCGACGAGAATGATACGGAAGGCATGGCTTATTGGGATAAGTATTGCACCAATTCGGTGCAAGTCACTTGCCTTATGCTTGGGACTGTGATACCCGAACTCCAAAAGGACTTCGAGCATCATAGTGCATATGACATGATCACACAATTGAAGGATATGTTCCTTCAACAAGCTCGTGTCGAGCACTTCGAAACGGTTCGACCGCTTCATGCATGTCGTATGGATGACTCCCAATCCGTTTCATCTTATGTCCTTAAGATGAAAAGCCTAATTGATGGAGTGAACCGTCTAAATTGCAACGTGTCTAATGAATTGGCCACGGACCTTATCCTTAATTCTTTGTCAAAAAGGTTTGACACATTTGTAATGAATTACAATATGAATTGTTGGGATAAGAGCATTGGCGAATTACATGCCATGCTTAAGACGACCGAAGCAAGCATGGGTAAAAGGGCTTCACCCGTGCTTATGATCAATGAAGGCGGGTCCAAAAACAATAACACTTCTAAGCCAAAGGTGTCTAAGAGAAAATGACCCGCCTACCAAGGCAAGGGCAAGGGAAAGGGGAAGATAGTTACCCTAACCAACAATAATAAGAAGCAAAAGGTTGCTGGTAAAGCAAACCCCAAGGAAGATTCGTGCTTTAGTTGCGGTGAGATGGGTCACTGGAAACGCAACTGCCTGATCTATCTAAAGGAGTTGAAAGAAAAGAGGGATACATGGCAAACCTTAGGTATGTATATATGGTATACGTTGAGGTTAGTATTACTTCTTCTAATACATGGGTATTAGACACAGGATGTGGAAATCATATTTGCAATTCTTTGCAGGGGTTCAAAAGAAGTAATCAAGATGCGGGAACAACAAGTCTCTTCATAGGAAATGGAGCAAGGGTGCAAGTGAAAGCTCAAGGAGACTTTGTTTTAAAGCTTTCAAGTGGTTTGGAGCTTATTTTGAAAAATGTTTTGTATGCACCCGATTTATCTCGAAACATTATTTCTGTATCCCCTTTGAAACAATATGGTTTTAATCTTAATTTCATTAATGATGATATCCATGTTTATTTAGATAATGTGTTCTATTTTAAGGTTTCGCCTTTAAATGGTATTTATGAATTGGTTCATGATGACACATCATTCAATAGCTCAATGTTCCATGCAAACACCAAGAAACTCAAAAGGGATTTGAGTGATTCCTACTTATGGCATTGTCGCCTTGGTCACATAAACAAGAACCGAATGCATACACTTCAAAAGAATGGCCTTCTGAAATCAAGTGAGCTAGACTCATTTGATGAATGTGAATCTTGTTTACAAGGCAAAATGACTAAAGCACCTTTCAAAGGGACCTATGAAAGGGCTAAAGACTTATTGGGATTAATACATTCGGATGTATATAGACCCTTTAAGCCCATGACTAGGAAAGGTGAAAGATACTTTGTCACTTTCATTGATGACTTCAGTCGTTTCGGATATGTCTATTTATTAAGACATAAGGACGAAACTTTTGAGGCATTCAAAGAGTATCAAAACGAAGTACAAAATAAACTCAACAAGATAATCAAGGTACTTCGTTCCGACAGAGGAGGTGAATACCTAAGCGATGCTTTCCAAGATCATCTTAGAAGTTGTGGGATTATCTCGCAACTTACTCCTCCTTGAACACCCCAACTTAATGGAGTATCCGAAAGGAGGAACCAAACCCTAATGGATATGGTTCGATCTATGATGGCTAGAAGCTCGTTACCTCTATCATTTTGGGGTTATTGTCCATGCTCCGCGGCTCGTATTTTAAATATGCCCCAACCAAGAAAGTGGAACGAACACCTCATGAGATATGGTTTCGAAAACCTCCATCTCTATTGAAATGTCCCGTTCATATCGATTATAAGTGTTCCATATTAATTGATTTCGTTGCGAGGTTTTGACCTCTATATGAGACGTTTTTTAAAGACTGCATTCGTTTTTAAAACAAACCATAACCTTTATTTTATCGACAAGGTTAAAAAGACACCACCTAGATTATCCAGAAATGATAATCTAAAAATATCACACTTACACACTACCAATACATATTGGTTTACAATATTAATATGTTACAACAAAATAAATCTCGAATGCAGTTTTAAACAATATTATACAAGCATACTGACACCAAATCTTGTCCATATATTAGCATGCAACAGCGGAAGCTCTTAATAATCACCTGAGAATAAACATGCTTTAAACGTCAATAAAAATGTTGGTGAGTTATAGGTTTAACCTATATATTTATCAAATTGTAATAATAGACCACAAGATTTCATATTTCAATATACATCCCATAAATAGAGATAAAAATCATTCATATGGTGAACACCTGGTAACCGACATTAACAAGATGCGTATAAGAATATCCCCTATCATTTCGGGAAATCCATCTGACATGATAAAACAACATCGAAGTAATAAAGCATCCGCAACCATGGATGGGGTTCGTTAGGCCCAATAGATCTATCTTTAGGATTCGCGTCAATTAGTAGATCGGTTTACTAATTCTTAGATTACCAAGCAAAAAGGGGCATATTCGGCTTCGATCATTCACCCATATAATGTAGTTTCATTTACTTTTGTCTATTTCGTAAAACATTTATAAAACTGCATGTATTCTCATCCCAAAATATTAGATTTTAAAAGTGGGACTATAACTCACTTTCACAGATTTTTACTTCGTCGGGAAGTAAGACTTGGCCACTGGTCGATTCACGAACCTATAACAAATATGTACATATATATCAAAGTATGTTCAAAATATATTTACAACATTTTTAATACGTTTTACTGTTTTAAGTTTATTAAGTCAGCTATCTTCGTTAGTAACCTACAACTAGTTGTCTACAGTTAGATGTACATAAATAAATCGATATATATTATCTTGAATCAATCCACGACCCAGTGTATACACGTCTCAGGCTAGATCACAACTCAAAGTATATATATTTTTGGAATCAACCTCAACCCTGTATAGCTAACTCCAACATTACTGCATATAGAGTGTCTATGGTTGTTCCAAAGAATATATATACATGGGTCGATATGATATGTCAAAACATTTGCATACGTGTCTATGGTATCCCAAGATTACATAATATATTAGAATACATGTATAATACAATATGAGTTAGCTAGGATATGATTAATATTGATTTGTTACCAATTTTCACGTAGTTACAATAAGTAAAAATATCCAATCTTGTTTTACCCATAACTTCTTCGTTTTAAATCCGTTTTGAGTGATTCAAGTTGCTATGGTTTCATATTGAAATTAATTTTATGAATCTAAATAGAAAAAGTATAAGTTTATTGTCGGAAATATAGGTTTCAAGTTGTTTTTGTAAAGGTAGTCATTTCAGTCGAAAGAACGACGTCTAGATGACCATTTTGGAAAACATACTTCCACTTTGAGTTTAACCATGATTTTTGTGACGCCCCGTACAAAACCATCGTATACGGATCATCAATCAACAGGATCATTACATGGTCAAACACTATATGCTGTTTGAAAACCGATTTGCATTCATAAAAAGATAACGTTTTACAAAAGATAGCGCGCATCCTACGAATAGGAGCATAAACATAATTATTTGACCCTAAGGTCGTTACAAAGCCATTGTTTGAAATTAGCATAAACTACGAATGCAACAGAAAAGTTCCATGAATGAGACATCTCTAGTAATGCAGCGGATAACTAATACAGCAGGTCCTTAACAGCAATTCAATAACAGCATGACATCAAGTCTAACATCAGAAGCAATAAACCTTTAGGCACCTGAGAAATACACGCTTAAAAGTCAACACGAATGTTGCTGAGCTATAGTTTAAGTTGTAACAGTAACATAAGGTAGGCCACGAGATTTCAGTGCTGCAAACAGCGCATTAAAACAGTATGAAAAGTATATGCATAACCGTGGGCACCCGGTAACTAGACTTAACGTTTATAACCCCCTGAAAGTACACTTGGCAAGTGCGTATGATTACGAAGTATTAAACACTCGTTAAATGCTAGCGCGACTAGCCCGAGTGGGGATGTCAAACCCTATGGATCCATATCTAAGATTTGTGTTCACCGGTTTAAAAACCAATGACTAAACGTTACCGTGCTAAGGGGAATGTTTATGCCGTTGTATAACCCACACATATATAAAGTTTAATTACTCGTGCCTAACATGTAAAACGTAAAAAGCTCATGTATTCTCAGTCCCAAAATAGTTAAAGTAAAAAGAGATGCTATAACTCACAGTGATAAAAGTGAAAAAGTCGGTAATAAAAGTACGCAAGTAGTAAGTCAGTCCGAAAGGTCGTCAACCTAAATCAAAGGTTACTAGGTCAGTAGGTTGTCTTTATAAATTCTAATAGTGCATAAAATAAGTTTAAGTGTCATCATCATCATAATTCATCATCATAAAAGCTAAGTAAGTTCGACGAGAATAGAGATCGAAACAATAGGCTGACTTCGTTCAGCTTCTACGACCTGTACGTAAATCTAAAAGACGCATAGTTAGTGGCTATGGCTCCGTATATGAGTCCCCTAACCGCTGACCAATTTTCAGAACCTAACTCGTCTTCGTTTGACCGTGGAAACGGTTTAAGTATGAGTAGGTCAGAAATTTCAGCACAACGTTAATAGGGTGTAGTGACTCTCGGAGGGCCATAAATCCTAAACCATAACTCGGATTAAGACGAGGCCTAAACAGAAAATCATATAATCGAACCGAACTAACTAAAAATCAACTTTCCAGTAGCCCAGGTGGTAAGATCAGATATGAAAATCAGTGGACAAGTGATCCGGTGGGGTTCTTGGTGCTTGATGCTTATCACGGTTCTCATCCTTGATGCTTGTAGCTTCAAGTGTACAACTCGTTGATGGTTTAACATCACTTTTGACCAATATTCTACCATCAATACACAATATTTTAAGACCAAGTGGTAACACAACTCATTTAAGAGTCTTAGATGGATGATGAACCAAGGTTACATCATATCCTTAGTCTTAACACAATTACAAGTCCTATTTACAAATAAAGTTACAAACTTTACATCAATCAAACAAGTATGAACATGATCTAAGTCAAATGAAGTGATGGAACCCTAAGCTAGAGAGCTTGGATCCCTTTCACACAATTTATAAGGTCACAAAGCTAGAAAGCTTGAACCTTTAGTGTTCTTGAAGATCTTGAAGCATAAAGCTTGGATCTTTAAGTTTCATGAAGACCATAAACACAAGTTTTGATCTTTATAACAAAACAACAAGACCATAAGCTAGAAAACTTAGATCCAACAACAAGATATGAAGATTCAAGCTAGAAACCTTGCATCTTGGTTGTTCTTGAAGATCTTGAAGCATAAAGCTTGGATCTTGAAGATACATGAAGATTACAAACAAAAGTTTGAATCTTTATCATAAAATAACAAGATTAAAGCATAAAAGAAGTAGATCTACAAAGTTGGTGAAGATTCAAAGCTAGAAAGCTTGAATCTTCCATGTTCTTGAAGGATTCATGCTTGAATCAACAAGATATAATCAAGATCAAAGTTAAAGGAACTTGATCTCTATATAATGATGATGATGAGCCACGAATTTGAAAAGGAAAAGAGGAAGAAAAGAAAACTTACAAGAATACTAGAAAGGAAGGAAAGAAGAGAGCAAGTGTGTGTGAAAATCAAAATGAGAGCAAGTGTAAAATGAGAGGTAAATGGCTAGTATTTATAGGAAATTTTTTTGACAAGGATTGGTGACATGGCATGGCCTCTTGGCCGTGATTTTCATGGGGGGGGGGAGACACCATTTTGCTTTTTGGTTAGTGGTTGTCTAAAGCATGTACTTATGCTAGAATTCCATGTAACAATATGGATAATCCTTATCGAAATGCTAGTATGAGTCATCTAATTAAATGGGCATTTATTTTATTTAATATAGGTCACTAGTAAATAATACTTGGGTTAATTAATTGGGCCACTAGCTAGAGTAGGGTGGGCTTAAGTCCAACAAGGTAGAAAGTCCAACAAGACTAACTATTGTGCCTAATTAAATTATTACGCGTAATTAAGCATCCAAAAACCCAGGTAATTATTATTATAAAATAATAATTAATATTTCGCAGTCATAATATTCTGATTACGATAAAAGTCAAACGTGCGCGCAGTTCGCGGTTTATTCGAAACCTCAAATAACACTAACGGTTATAAAGGCTTCCAATGATCAAGTTATGTATCCTACGTACTCTAAGGCACGTTTTAACATATAAATGGAAGTAAACCATGTATATCAAGTTTCCAGAGTATAAAGTAACACAGTACGCACAAATACGCAATTTCGCTAAAATACAAAGCATAAAAGCTAGTCGAAAAAGTCGGGTCGTTACATTACCCACCTGTTAATGGAAATTTCGTCCCGAAATTTGAGGAGTGACTAAAAATAGTGCTGTATTTAAATAAGAAGTAGTGTATCAAAGTTCCGAAAGATTCGTGGGCTAAAAAGTGAGTTATTTACCTTGAAAGGTACTCGGGCGTATGAAAGTAAGAATAGGTATATGCCATTAATTAAGTCTCTTGTCCTAAGAGATTAACAAATTGATTTCGTTTCTGGCTAACATGAGTATGTCATCTGAATATGTATCCACAAAAGGAGAGATGATGTTTTTAGCCTTACAGGCATCTTCAATAAGCTGGATGCATACAATGCATCATGAATGTTACCATACTCATCTAAAACATTGAGCGCTTATGTCGCAATACAAAGCTGACAGGTAGAATGGAAAACATGGTGATCACAACCATGCGATTTGATGCCTAGATAGTGTTAGCCACGGATTTTACTAACCCCTAGATTCCGGAAGGAGACCATAGGCATAAAGAACCCGATATTTATGAACGTTTCATTTGACTGGATGAATTGAAATTTTAGCTGGAAGTGACTAATCGGACTTATTGGCAATGCAAGCCATAATTATCTATAGTGTCTTCAGGACGGTCTGAACGAAAAATGAACGATATCACCTTAGTTTACCATACTGTAGGTGAACTTACTCTTAGATGGAATGAAAGCACAGTTCCATAATGTAACTTTATCCTTTCAGTTACATGTTGAAGTTAGGGTTACATTAATCTAGAACAACATATAGTTGCAACCAATGAAGGAAGGAATGTGTAGAGTAACCATATCTGTGTTACAGACATTTTAAGCAGTCCCTTCCAAGAGGATAACAAGATTCATAGATTCTTAAAGTATTTTATACTACATTTCCGAAAGAAAATCGCACGAAAGGTGTAATCTTTGAATGAGAGTGAACTATTCGAGTGGATTGAACCGAATTTATCCTTATACTTAAGGGGATGCGTGGATGAGGAGATACGTGAACCCTTGGTCCAAAAAATGGTTTACTCTAAGTGAAAAGAATCTCAAAAATGATTCCTTGTACCTCAACCTACTGTTTCACAGAGATGATGTTTACGAGGGTGTTGCGATTAGCCGTGAAACATTGAGAGTAGAAACCCACCTAGTGCCTTTCCTACAATAGGGTGACCACTGAGTGTACCTCAGAAAACTGATTTATCGGCCCGCGTTTTTGCCATGTTTAACCTTAAAGGAATATTTAACGAGCACAAAGACTTTCTAACAAATTTTATAAATCTGCCACCCAAGGTGGCTCAAGAGTTTTTAACAAATATCTTAATAGTAAGTTTCATCCCTAACGGAAAGCGGGAAAAAGTGTGGTCCATACATGGTGTAGTCTAATACGAAAACCTTTAATAAAATCAACCAAGGAAGTTTTGAAAAACCTTTAAAAGTTTAATGTGACAACATAAATGGAACGAAGTTCCTAGTAAATTTAGAAGTATGTACAACGTGTACCATTTTGTGCAAAACTAATTGACTTACATTAACCAACTCAATAAAGGAGCGACTTTTAAATATCTTGAAGGTATAACTTAGTATGTACTAACCCAAAATAAGTAAGGGTAAATTTATATATATATGATTTTATAAATCGCATAAGTGATAAAAAGTTTTTAGTACTTTCATTTGTCCATAAATCTCGTGAGGATCGCACAAATAAGCAACGTGTAAAAATTTTGATAAACATAGTTTTTCGTATTTCAGAGGTTACGAGTTGAAAAAGGTCGAGTGAAAAATCTTTGAATCATCGGTTGACATGTTACTAGGTAATGAAAACTAGTGAATTAAATGTAGTTTTGATGATTATCAGGGACTTAAGTCTTTGGCCCAAAAATGTTCACGTGCGAAGCTGTTGTTAAAAAGTGAGGTATGAAAGACAGAGCATGAGGATGAGAAGTTAATCCCTTCTTGACTTTGAAAAATGCCAAAAAGGTTATGACTAATACTAAAGTCGGAATACTGATGGTGTTAATATCGCTAGATGAGAATCTCTTGGAATAAGTCAGGACTTAGAGTTATGTAAGAAAGAGAATCGTTCCAACAGGCGTGACAAATAAGATCCTTGGGTGACGCAATAATTTTGAATGGTTTAAGTGTTAGTGGATGCCCGAAGGCTCTGCATGACGTGGTAGTAAGTGCCTTCATCACATACAAACATGCACACACACATGAATCTTTCAATTTCGACGGTTGTAAAGTCTTTAGGATGACTTGGATACGAATAAGCAACGAAAATTTTTATAGAAACTGTTTAAGGTGACAATGTAAGAAAAGAAACGAAATTCTTAGTAAACTAGGGTTATGTACCATTCAAAGTGAAATATCTTTTGAATAAAAGATTTGATTTGTAATAGTAAAATTTCATATGTATTTGTCAAAAATAAGTAATCATTTACTTTATTTTGTATAACATATATGATTTTAAAAATTTGTACGAATGACCAATAAAATAATATAAAACTTTGAGAGGATCGCACAGTAAAATAGTGTGTGAAAAATTTTGGCAAATAAAATTTTTATATTTCAGAGGTTACAAGTTAGAAAAAGATTGAGTAAAAGATTTTTGAAAATTTTCGGGCGACATTTGAGAATTAATGTCACGATGTAATGAAAACTGTTGAATTTAAATGTGGTTGATGACTATTAGTAGGGCATAAGTTCTTCGACCAAAAATGCTTAAGTGTGAAGTTGTTGCTTATAAGTGAGATACGAAAGGGAGAGTATGAGGATGAGAATTAACCTCCCATTGATTCGGAATATTTTGAACTGGTATGACTAATATCAAAGTAAGAAGGATGATGGTGTGATTATCACCGAACAAGGAATCTCTCAGAATAAGTTAGGATTTAGAGTTGCATAAGAATGAGTATCAAATAAGATTCCTGGCTAGTCCTTAAGATAGAATTTGAATTACCGAAGTGACGGAATATAATTTCTTTTATGTATCGTCGTGTAAGTTTGTACATTGTATCGGTTTCTTTCATGGCTAAAAAGTGAGCAGATTTGGTGAGGCGGTCAACGATAATCCCGATAGTGTCATAACTGCCTATTGTTTTCGGTAGCTTCGGGATGAAATCCATTGTCATCCCTCCCCATTCCCATTGTGGGATTTTAGGTTGTTGAAGTAATCCAGATGGATTTTGGCTCACCATTCTAGCGAGGTATACAAATAATCTTCTTACTATAAATAACTTTCGCTTTCATCCTTGAAAGCCAGTCCGTTCCAACTATTTCCTCAAAGCTTCCTAACTCGATGAGTATTAGGTTAATCTTAAAGTCGATTCCAACTGAATCTTATTATACTATCGCGAAAAATTCTATCAACCTTCTCAAATAACATCTGCTTGTGCGTAGGTAACTAATCCTTCCCAACTACTACTATAAAACTTCCAAGTTTTGTTGGCATGAGGTCATCTCCAGTGACCTACTTGTTAATTTTAAGGTACTATCTTAAATTATTCCTCTATCTCTGACAGCTTACCATTAGCTTGTCCTATAGAATACTTAACTCTCATGGTTGTTAATGGCTTATTAGTCATCACACTAGGATTCTTAGATATAAGGTTTCTATCACTCTAGTATTAAACAATTCCGAGACGATAAATCGTTGTGAAGAAACGTACCCTAACTAAAATCAGGATCCATGCGAGTCTCCATAGCGGAGATAATGATTGCTCTATCGTATGTGAGTCCAAAGTTTTTCCTATTTGAGAACTTTTTCCTTAAGTATCCAGGGTGTCTATATCTATAACAAATTTTTGGGTTATCAATTCTGCAGTCCAGGCCCTTCTCATACAGTATCTAGGCTAAGTGGATATTCCTACCTTTATCAGACCATAATGCGTATACTCAAGTGGTTCCTACCAACATTTCCTTTGAATCGCTTCATATTCCTTATATAGTAACATTGGGACTTCTGCATGATTTACGTCAATATAATTACGCTGGCCTGGCGTCATTATATTGTACTAAATCGTACGTTCATTCCAATATCACTCCATATGGTCAATGTAACGTGTTCACTTCAAGTTCTACTCAATTCCACCTAACGGTGCCTTATCTATGCTATCTCAAAACAAAATCTACATAATTAATCTCACTGTTTCTCGGTGTGGGTGCGTAGGTTCCGTAGTTCATGCATCAATGCCTAAATGTCTCGAAATTTCTTCAAAATGTTAGGGTTCAGGTAATGTCGTTAGGTTCCTTTCTAGAAATTCAATATGGGTCTCGTGTCGAGTTGTACGTGTAGCAAGTAGTAACATGATATGTTTTGAGGCGACTCCCAAGTCTTTGGGTATAGCTGAGAATCAGTAGAAGACACTATGACCTTATGAAAGGAGATGTCCTCCCGACTTCTCTAATGCCTAAGAGTGTTAGGGACCTAAGTCCAGAAGTGTCGTTAGATCATCGAGTAGTGGTGAAGTATGAAAGAGATAAGCGACGGTCATGAAAGCGTACGGGATACGGGTCAACTCGGAGCAACTAAACAACCTTCTAATATTCATACGTTGTGCGTGGCTAATTAGGGTGAGCTCGGGGTGCGGTTACTCCGGCAAGTCCTCACATATCTCTTCCACCGAGGATCAACTTAGTGGGCGTGTAGTCCGAGGGGTACTCCTCCTAGATTGCGAGGAGTAACGTTTCGATCTCTGGAACCGTGGAACGGTAGTAACATGTGGATTACATTACTAGTCCTTAGGGTTAGACGATTGGGAAAAGGGTTCAAAAAAACATCTGAACTAGGAAAGGTAAGTTTCCCAAGTCGCTACAGCGAAAAGCAGACGGGTAGCAAGCACGTAATCAGGCATAGTAACTACAGCAGCCTAGATTTTCTACAGCAGTACATAGCGTGGCAGTAATAACAGTACCAACAGAGATATCATGCAAAATGCAGATATAGCATGCGGTGGCGAGAATAAGCAAAAGCATACAGTGAGTTCACATAGCAGGAAAAAGGAAACGGTAGCATGCAGCAAGTTCATACAGAAGTAGAAGTAAGCAGTGGCATGCAGTAGTAGTAAGCAGTAACATGTAGTAATATAACACAGTAGCATGCAGCAGGTTCCGTACAAACAAGTAAACGAGCAAGTTGTAGATTAGTCCTATTAGTGAATCCTACTCTGTCTATTCTAGATTCAATAATGAAAACTAATTCCCTACAACCAATGCTCTGATACCAAATGTGACGCTCCGTACAAAACCATCGTGTACGGATAATCAATCAACAGGATCATTACATGGTCAAACACTATATGCTGTTTGAAAACCGATTTGCATTCATAAAAAGATAACGTTTTACAAAAGATAGCGCGCATCCTACGATTAGGAGCATAAACATAATTATTTGACCCTAAGGTCGTTACAAAGCCATTGTTTGAAATTAACATAAACTACGAATGCAACAGAAAAGTTCCATGAATGAGACATCTCTAGTAATGCAGCGGATAACTAATACAGGAGGTCCTTAACAGCAATTCAATAACAGCATGCCATCAAGTCTAACAGCGGAAGCAATAAACCTCTAGGCACCTGAGGAATACACGCTTAAAAGTCAACACGAATGTTGGTGAGCTATAGTTTAAGTTGTAACAGTAACGTAAGGTAGGCCACGAGATTTCAGTGCTGCAAACAGCGCATTAAAACAGTATGAAAAGTATATGCATAACCGTGGGCACCCGATAACTAGACTTAACGTTTATAACCCCCTGAAAGTACACTTGGCGAGTGCGTATGATTACGAAGTATTAAACACTCGTTAAATGCTAGCGCGACTAGCCCGAGTGGGGATGTCAAACCCTATGGATCCATATCTAAGATTCGCGTTCACCGGTTTAAAAACCAATGACTAAACGTTACCGTGCTAAGGGGAATGTTTATGCCGTATTATAACCCACACATATATAAAGTTTAAGTACTCGTGCCTAACATGTAAAATGTAAAAATCGCATGTATTCTCAGTCCCAAAATAGTTAAAGTAAAAAGGGATGCTATAACTCACAGTGATAAAGCGGTAAAGTCGGTAATGAAAGTACGCAAGTAGTAAGTCGGTCCGAAACGTCGTCAACCTAAATCAAAGGTTACTAGGTCAGTAGGTTGTCTTTATAAATTCTAATAGTGCATAAAATAAGTTTAAGTGTCATCATCATCATCATTCATCATCATAAAAGCTAAGTAAGTTCGACGAGAATATAGATCGAAACAATAGGATGACTTCGGACAGCTGCTACGACCACTACGTAAATCAAAAAGACGCATAGTCAGTGGATATGGCTCCGTATATGAGTCCCCTAACCCCTGACCAATTTTCAGAACCTAACTCGTCTTCGTTTGACCGTGGCGACGGTTTAAGTGCGAGTAGGTCAGAAATTTCAGCACAACGTTAATAGGGTGTAGTGACTCTCGGAGGGCCATAAATCCTAAATCGTAACTCGGATTAAGACGAGGCCTAAACGGAAAATTATCTAATCGAACCGAACTAACTGAAAATAAACTTTCCAGTAGTTCAGGTGGTCATATCAGATACGAAAATCAGTGGACAAGTGCTCCGGTGGAGTTCTTGGTGCTTGATGCTTATCACGGTTCTCATCCTTGATGCTTGTAGCTTCAAGTGTACAACTCGTTGATGGTTTAGCATCACTTTTGACCAAGATTCTACCATCAATACACAATATTTTAAGACCAAGTGGTAACACAACTCATTTAAGAGTCTTAGATGGATGATGAACCAAGGTTACATCATATCCTTAGTCTTAACACAATTACAAGTCCTATTTACAAATAAAGTTACAAACTTTACATCAATCAAACAAGTATGAACATGATCTAAGTCAAATGAAGTGATGGAACCCTAAGCTAGAGAGCTTGGATCCCTTTCACACAATTTATAAGGTCACAAAGCTAGAAAGCTTGAACCTTTAGTGTTCTTGAAGATTTTGAAGCATAAAGCTTGGATCTTTAAGTTTCATGAAGACCATAAACACAAGTTTTGATCTTTATAACAAAACAACAAGATCATAAGCTAGAAAACTTAGATCTAACAACAAGATATGAAGATTCAAGCTAGAAAGCTTGGATCTTGGTTGTTCTTGAAGATCTTGAAGCATAAAGCTTGGATCTTGAAGATACATGAAGATTACAAACAAAAGTTTGAATCTTTATCATAAAATAACAAGATTAAAGCATAAAAGAAGTAGATCTACAAAGTTGGTGAAGATTCAAATCTAGAAAGCTTGAATCTTCCATGTTCTTGAAGGATTCATGCTTGAATCAAAAAAATATAATCAAGATCAAAGTTAAAGGAACTTGATCTCTATATAATGATGATGATGAGCCACGAATTTGAAAAGGAAAAGAGGAAGAAAAGAAAACTTACAAGAATACTAGAAAGGAAGGAAAGAAGAGAGCAAGTGTGTGTGAAAATCAAAATGAGAGCAAGTGTAAAATGAGAGGTAAATGGCTAGTATTTATAGGCAAAATTTTTTACAAGGATTGGTGACATGGCATGGCCTCTTGGCCGTGATTTTCATGGGGGAGGGGGAGACACCATTTTGCTTTTTGGTTAGTAGTTCTCTAAAGCATGTACTTATGCTAGAATCCCATGTAACAATATGGATAATCCTTATCCAAATGCTAGTATGAGTCATCTAATTAAATGGGCATTTATTTTATTTAATATGGGTTACTAGTAAATAATACTTGGGCTAATTTATTGGGCCACTAGCTAGAGTAAGGTGGGCTTAAGTCCAACAAGGTAAAAAGTCCAACAAGACTAACTATTGTGCGTAATTAAATTATTACGCGTAATTAAGCATCCAAAAACACAGGTAATTATTATTATAAAATAATAATTAATATTTCGCAGTCGTAATATTCCGATTACGACAAAAGTCAAACGTGCGCGCAGTTCGCGGTTTATTCGAAACGTCAAATAACACTAACGGTTATAAAGGCTTCCAATGATCAAGTTATGTATCCTACATACTCTAAGGCACGTTTTAACTTATAAATGGAAGTAAACCATGTATATCAAGTTTCCAGAGTATAAAGTAACACAGTACGCACAAATACGCAGTTTCGCTAAAATACAAAGCATAAAAGCTAGTCGAAAAAGTCGGGTCGTTACAATTTTTGGATATAGTTTCATGTTCATAAGAAAAATTATTTTCCCAGAAGAACAACTTTTAAATCAAAATTTATTATAGTTTTTAATTAACTAACCCAAAACAGCCCGCGGTGTTACTACGACGGCTTACATCCGATTTTACGGTGTTTTTCGTGTTTTCAGACTTTAAATCATTAAGTTAGCATATCATATAGATATAGAACATGTTTTTAGTTGATTTTAAAAGTCAAGTTAGAAGGATTAACTTTTGTTTGCGAACAAGTTTAGAATTAACTAAACTATGTTCTAGTGATTACAAGTTTAAACCTTCGAATAAGGTAGTTTTATATATATGAATCGAATGATGTTATGAACATCATTACTACCTCAATTTTAGTAGGTAAACCTACTGGAAATGATGAAAAAATAACTTGAGCTTCAAAGGATCTTTGATGGCTTGGAAGTTCTTGAAATAGAATCATGACACAAAAACAAGTTCAAGTAAGATTATTACTCGAATTAAGATAGTTATAGTTATAGAAATTGAATCAAAGCTTGAATATGAATATTACCTTGATTTAGAAAGATAACCTACTATAAATAATAAAGGTTTCTTGATCTTAGATGATTGCTTGGAATGGATTAGGAAACTTGGAAGTAAACTTGCAAACTTGGAAGTGTTCTTGATGTGTTCTTGAGTAATTGTTTTTATGATGATTATAGGTAATAACCAAAGCTTGTATTTGATGATTTTTGCTGGAAAAATAGTAACTTAGACGTTCATGGAAGAGTGTGTGTGTTTTGAGAGAGAATTGGGAAGAGAATTGGGAAGAAAATTGGAAATGAAATGGAGTAGGTGGTGAGTGGTGAAGGTGAGTGGGGTTAAAAGGAGTTCTTGTTTTTGTTTCCTTGCTCATAAGTCAGGCTAGTTGTCTAATTTTTGGTTCCAAATGTTTGTTGACTATCTAGGGCTGCTAAGAGCTGAATAATTATGTGTATATACCAATAGTATATACGTCTAGGAGCTGGGTATTATACGAGTACAAATACGGTTGCATACAGGTAGAATTGTTTATGAAAATGAATGAGAATGCAATTGTAAGCATTTTTGTTAAGTAGAAGTACTTTGATATGTGTCTTGAAGACTTTCAAAAGTGTACTAATACATCTAAATACACTACATGTATATACATTTTAACTGGGTCGTTAAGTCATCATTAGTCGTTACATGTAAGTGTTGTTTTGAAACCTTTAAGTTAACGATCTCATTTAATGTTGTTAACCCATTGTTTATTATATCTAATGAGATGTTAAATTATTACATTATCAAGATATTATGATGTATGAATATATCTTAATATGATATATATACATTAAAATGTCGTTACAACGATAATCGTTGCATATATGCCTCGTTTCAAAATTCTTAAGTTAGTAGTCTTGTTTTACATATGTAGTTCATTGTTAACATACTTAATGATATATATAATTATCATTTTATCATGTTAAATATAGTGTAACAATATCTTAATATGATACATATGTATTTAGTAAGACGTTGTAATAACGATAATCATTATATATATCGTTTCGAGTTTCTTAACATAGTAATCTCATTTTTATGTATATAACTCATTGTTAATATACTTATGGAGATACTTACTTATCATAATCTCATGTTAACTATATGTATATCCATATATATATATATATATATATATATATATATATATATATATATATATATATATATATATATATATATATATATATATATATATATATATATATATATCGTCATGTCATTTTTACAAGTTTTAACGTTCGTGAATCGCCGGTCAACTTGGGTGGTCAATTGTCTACATGAAACTCATTTCAAATAATCAAGTCTTAACAAGTTTGATTGCTTAACATGTTGGAAATAATTTTAATCATGCAAATATAGTTTTCAATTAATATATAATCATGGAAAAGTTCGGGTCACTACAATACCTACCCATTAAATAAATTTCGTCCCGAAATTTTATGCTGTTGAAGGTGTTGACGCATCTTCTGGAAATAAGTGAGGGTATTTCAGATTCATCTAATCTTCGCGCTCCCAGGTGAATTCGGGTCCTCTACGAGCATTCCATCGAACCTTAACAATTGGTATCTTATTTTGCTTAAGTCTTTTAACCTCACGATCCATTATTTTGACGGGTTCTTCAATGAATTGTAGATTTTCGTTAATTGTAATCTCGTCTAATGGAATGGTGAGATCTTCTTTATCAAAACATTTTTTCAAATTCGAGACATGAAAAGTATTATGTACCCCGGCGAGTTGTTGCGGTAAGTCAAGTCGGTAAGCTATTGGTCCAACACGATCTATAATCTTGAATGGTCTAATGTACCTTGGATTTAGTTTCCCCTGTTTATCGAACAACGCCTTTCCAAGGTGAAACCTTAAGCATGACCATCTCTCCAATCTCAAATTCTATATCTTTTCTTTTAATGTCCGCATAACTCTTTTGTCGACTTTGGGCAGTTTTCAATCGTTGTTGAATTTGGATGATCTTCTCGGTAGTTTCCTGCATTTTCTACCATAAAGTGCTTCAAACGGCGCCATCTCGATACTCGAATGGTAACTATTGTTGTAGGAAAATTCTGCTAACGGTAGGTGTCGATCCCAATTGTTTCTGAAATCGATAACACATGCTCATAGCATGTCTTCAAGGGTCTGTATTGTCCTTTCACTTTTCCTATCAGTTTGTGGATGATAAGCAGTACTCATGTCTAGACGAGTCCCCAATGCTTGTTGCAATGTCTGCCAAAATCTTGAAACAAATCTGCCATCCCTATCTGAGATAATAGAGACTGGTATTCCATGTCTGGAGACAACTTCCTTCAAGTATAATCGCGCCAACTTCTCCATTTTATCATCTTCTCTCATTGGCAGAAAGTGTGCTGACTTGGTAAGACGATGGACTATTACCCAAATTGTATCATAACCACTTGCAGTCCTTGGTAATTTAGTAATGAAATCCATGGTAATGTTTTCCCATTTCCATTCTAGCATTTCAGGTTGTTGAAGTAGACCTGATGGTTTTTGATGTTCAGCTTTGACCTAAGAACACGTCAAATATTCTCCTACGTATTTAGCAATATCGGCTTTCATACCCGGCCACCAAATGTGTTTCTTGAGATCTTTGTACATCTTCCCCGCTCCGGGATGTATTGAATATCTGGTTTTATGTGCTTCCTTAAGTACCTTTTCTCTCACATCTCCAAACTTTGGTACCCAAATTCTTTCAGCCCTATACCGGGTTCCGTCTTCTCGAATATTAAGATGTTTCTCCGATCCTTTGGGTATTTCATTCTTCAACTTTCCTTCTAATACAACTCCCTACTGCGCCTCCTTTATTTGAGTAGTAAGGTTAGTACGAATAATTATATTCATAGCTTTTACCCGTATAGGTTCTCTATCCTTTCTACTCCAAGTGTCGGCTACCAGATTCACCTTCCCCGGGTGGTAACGAATCTCAAAGTTGTAATCATTCAACAATTCAATCCACCTACGCTGCCTCATGTTCAGTTGTTTCTGATTAAATATGTGTTGGAGACTTTTGTGGTCGGTACATATAATACATTTGACCGCATATAAGTAGTGCCTCCAAGTCTTTAATGCAAAAACAACGGCGCCCAATTCCAAATCGTGAGTCATATAATTTTGCTCATGAATCTTCAATTGTTTGGACGCATAAGCAATTACCTTCGTTCGTTGCATTAATACACAACTGAGGCCTTGCTTTGAGTCATCACAATATATCACAACATCATCATTACCTTCAGGCAATGACAATATAGGTGCCGTAGTTAACTTTTTCTTCAACAATTGAATCGCTTTCTCCTGCTCATCCTTCCATTCAAATTTCTTCCCTTTCTGCATTAATGCAGTCAAGGGTTTTGCTATTTTGAAAAAATCTTGGATGAACCTTTTGTAGCAACCAGAGAGTCCTAAAAATTGGCGTATATGCTTCGGAGTTTTTGGGGTTTCCCACTTTTCAACGGTTTCAATATTTGCCGGATCCACTTGAATACCTTCTTTGTTCACTATGTAACCGAGGAATTGAACTTCTTCCAACCAAAATGCACACTTTGAAAACTTAGCGTACAGTTTTTCTTTCCTCAACAACACTAGCACTTTTCTCAAATGTTCTTCGTGCTCTTGATCATTCTTTGAGTAAATAAGTATGTCATCGATGAAAACAATGACAAACTTGTCAAGGTATGGTCCACACACTCGGTTCATGAGGTCCATGAACACAGCTGGTGCATTAGTCACCCCAAACGGCATAACCATAAACTTTTAATGACTGTAACGCATCCTGAAAGCAGTCTTCGGAATATCATCCTCCTTCACCCGCATTTGATGATACCCGGAACGTAAATCGATCTTCGAATAAACCAACGAGCCTTGAGTTGATCAAATAAGTCGTGGATTCTCGGTAGTGGGTAACGATTCTTGATGGTAAGTTTGTTCAACTCTCGGTAGTCGATACACAACCTGAATGTACCATCCTTCTTTTTGACAAACAAAACAGGAGCTCCCCATGGTGATGTACTTGGTCGTATAAAACCACACTCTAAAAGTTCTTGGAATTGGCTTTGGAGTTCCTTCATTTTGCTGGGTGCAAGTCTGTATGGAGCACGAGCTATTGCTGCAGCTCCTGGTACGAGATCTATTTGAAATTCAACAGATCGGTGTGGAGGCAGTCCCGATAATTCTTTCGAAAATACATCGGGAAATTCTTTTGCGACGGGAACATCATTGATGTTCTTTTCTTCGGTTTGTACTTTCTCGACATGTGCTAGAACAGCATAGCAACCTTTTCTTATTAGTTTTTGCGCCTTTAAATTACTAATAAGATTTAGCTTCGCATTGCTCTTTTCTCCGTACACCATTAAGGGATTTCCTTTTTCTCGTACAATGCGAATTGCATTTTTGTAACATACAATTTCTTCTCTCTCCTTTTTCAACCAATCTATGCCGATTATCACATCAAAACTCCCTAACTCTACTGTTTCACTAACCAAATTAATTTCTCGATTTCAACATATATTATCTGCTGTAATTAATTTACCATTTGCTAATTCGAGTAAAAATTTGTTATCCAAAGGTGTCAGTAGACAACTTAGTTTAGCACAAAAATCTCTACACATATAGCTTCTATCCGCACCCGAATCAAATAAAACATAAGCAGATTTATTGTCAATAAGAAACGTACCCGTAAAAAGCTCCGGGTCTTCCTACGCTTCTGCCGTATTAATAGTGAAAATTCTTCCGCAGCCCTGCCCACTTGTATTCCCCTGATTCGGGCAATTTCTACTAATGTGGCCCGGTTTTCCACATGCAAAGCAAACTATGGCGGCATTATCTGTTCCGACATTATTTGTTCTTTTAATTCTATTAAATTTTGGTCCGTAGGCCTCACACTTTGCTGCACTATGACCATTTCTTCTACACCTAGTGCAAAATGTCGTATAGAACCCCTGATGATTCTCTTCACACCTTTGGCATGACTGTTTTTGGTTTTTGTTGCCATTGTTGTTATTGAGATTGTTGTTGGAATTGTTATTGTTGCTATTGTTGTTGTTGTTATTGTTGTTGGGACGGTTATTGTAGTTGTTGTTAAGACGTTTGTTGAAGTTGTTGTTGCGACTGATGTTGTGGTTGTTGGGATAGTTATTGCGATTGTGGTTGTGATTGTTGTTGTTGTTTTGGTGACTCTTGTCATTGGTTTCTTCCCACTTTCTCTTGACTTGTTTCATGTTAGCCTCTTCAGTTATCTGCTCTTTAATCCTTCCTTCGAACTGGTTCACTAATTTGGGAGCCATTCGACTTGCCTTTTGTATGGAGGTGGGCTCGTGTGAACTCACATCTTCTTGAATCCTTTCCGGTAACCCTTTTACAAATGCGTCGATCTTCTCTTCTTCGTCTTCGAACGTTCTGGGACACAATAGGCACAATTCGGTGAATCGTTGTTCATACGTGGTAATATTGAAACCTTGCGTTCGTAATCCTCTAAGCTCTACCTTGAGCTTGTTGACCTCATTTCTGGGACGATACTGCTCGTTCATCAATTGCTTGAATGCTGACCACGGTAGTGTGTAAGCAGCATCTTGTCCTACCTGCTCGAGATAGGTATTCCACCATGTTAGCGCCGTACCTGTGAAGGTATGTGTAGTGTACTTTACTTTGTTTTCTTCAGTACATTTACTTACTGCAAACACCGATTCAAACTTCTCGGTCCACCATTTCAATCTAATTGGACCCTCGGTTCCATCAAATTCCAAAGGTTTGCAGGCAGTGAATTCTTTGTAGGAGCATCCTACACGATTTCTTGTGAAATTAGTTCCACTGCTAGATCCAGAGTTATTGTTATTTTGCATCGAAGCCTGTACTGCGGTTATGTTTACTGCAAGGAAAACACGGAAGTCTTCCTCGCTCATGTTCAAATTCTGATGAGTCGCCGGTGCCATTTCCTTCAAAAATAGCCCAAAAGAATTAAGTTAATCATATAGAATTTTAAGAGTAGTCAATAGTATTTCGTAGCATAGTATGAACTTATTTATAAAAGCTTTTTCTTCATATTAGCATTTTATAGCTTTTAATTCGGGTAGTACCTACCCGTTAAGTTCATACTTATTAGCTAATATACAATTCAACTACTACAATTCTATATGAAAAAACTGATTATAATAAAATTTTGCGTTCAAATTTTATACAATATTTTACAAACTTACAATACCGCTATTATACATATAGGATGAAATATAGCACATAATAACTTTGCTACTCGGCAGCTATAAAGGCAATTCTAGTTAATACGTAAGTTGTTCAGCAAAAGAAATAAAGAAACGTAATTCATAAGTCCAGAAACAAGTCATGCATTCTGGTTTTACTAAGACGACTTCCCATCCTTGGTCTTGTGGAAAGTAACCGTTATGACCATTGGCTAGGCAGCATGTTGTAATGTCGTCAAAAGGATGAGGGTTTCGTAATGTCCAACAGCCCCGTAATAATTTAAAAACCTTGTATCTCACCCCAACTACTGAATCCATCACCTGTGGGAATGTTTCATTTAATAGTTGTAATCCGATGTTCTTTTTCTCACTTTGGTGAGAAGCGAACATCACTAACCCGTAAGTATAACATGTTTCTTTATGTTGAATGTTAGAAGCTCTTTCTAACTCATGAAATCCCCGCATTTAACGCTTTAAAGAAAACACGGCGTAACTTACGGTCTCCCCAATGCGATATACCCCACCTATCAAAGGAAAGCCTTTTATAAACTAAGGCATTTCTGGAAAGTCTTTCAAATGTTTGACAAGTTAATTTTGCCATAACTAATTGTGATGATGAATTCTGACCGACTCTAGACAAGATTTCCTCAATCATATCCTCTGGTAGGTCTTCTAAAATATTCGGTTGTCTACCCTTAACGTCCATTTTATTTTTATACTGTAAAATAGAAGAGGATTAGATTCATAAAAGATAATTAACAAACAATACAAGCTATTTTTACATAGAACATAAAAGTACAAGCACACTACAATACATATAATACACAACATGATTACAACTCCCTAATCTGAATCAATGGTTTCTTCTTCTTCGCACTTGGTTCGTTTTCCTAATTTTCTAGGGATATATGGTGTTCCTCTAATACGAGCCGTCGTTTTCCACAATGGTTTAGAAAAACCCGGTGGTTTAGAGGTTCTCGGGTTATTGTTACAATTTAGGAAATACGGAGGTTGCCGATACATATAAAGCTCATCGGGGTTGGAATCAGGTTTCTCTATTTTTATACTTTTTCCCTTATTATTTTCTTTTGCTTTATTAAATTGGGTCGAGGTAATTTCTATAACATCATCGGAATCCTCATCGGGATTCGATTCATCAGAAAATTGATAATCTTCCCAATATTTTGCTTCCTCGACGGAAACACCATTGACCATTTTTAACTTTGGTCCGTTGGTTGAGGATTTTCTTTTATTTAATCGATTTACTGTAGGTATCAATATTTCTTCCTCCGGAACCTCTTCTTCTTCTGGTTCCTCCTCTTCCGGTTCCTCCTCTTCTTCCAGTTCCTCCTCTTCCGGTTCCTCTTCTTCCAGTTCCTCCTCTTCCGGTTCCTCTTCGGGAATTTGTGAATCTTCCCAAAGTATATTCGACTCTTCATTATTATTAGGTGAGTCGATGGGATTTTTACTAGAGGTAGACATCTATCACACAATATCAAACACGTTAAGAGATTAATATATTTACATGTTAATAATATATAGTTTCCAACAAAAAATGTTAAGCAATCGTTTTTGAAGAAAAACACGGTCGAAGTCCAGACTCACTAATGCATCCTAACAAACTCGGTAAGACACACTAATGCAAAAATTCTAGTTCTCTAAGACCAATGCTCGGATACCAACTGAAATGTCCCGTTCATATCGATTATAAACGTTCCATATTAATTGATTTCATTGCGAGGTTTTGACCTCTATATGAGACGTTTTTCAAAGACTGCATTCATTTTAAAAATAAACCATAACCTTTATTTTATTGACAAGGTTAAAAAGACACCACCTAGATTATCCAGAAATAATAATCTAAAAATATCACACTTACACACTACCAATACATATTGGTTTACAATATTAACATGTTACAACAAAATAAATCTCGAATGCAGTTTTAAACAATATTATACAAGCATACTGACACCAAATCTTGTCCATATATTAGCATGCAACAGCGGAAGCTCTTAATAATCACCTGAGAATAAACATGCTTTAAACGTCAACAAAAATGTTGGTGAGTTATAGGATTAACCTATATATTTATCAAATTGTAATAATAGACCACAAGATTTCATATTTCAATATACATCCCATACATAGAGATAAAAATCATTCATACGGTGAAAACCTGGTAACCGACATTAACAAGATGCATATAAGAATATCCCCTATCATTCCAGGAAATCCATCGCACATGATAAAACAACATCGAAGTAATAAAGCATCCGCAACCATGGATGGGGTTCGCTAGGTCCAATAGATCTATCTTTAGGATTCGCGTCAATTAGTAGATCGGTTTACTAATTTGAAACAACCCAACCCGTATTCCATACGATAAATTTTTTTTTTTATATAATACACATTTATGCGCCAATTAAATATGTATACCATTCCACAAGTTCCATTTAAACGTACCTCAATTTAAATGTTTACAAAAAGGCACGAAAGCCATTAATTAATTTTAATACAAGTTTGACCCACTACAAGGATAGTTTATAATCCAAACGACCCTCGAGCATGGTTTGGGGCTAAACTACCCAAAACGTTAGGCCAACTTCAAAAGCTAACACCAAAAGCACCCCCGACAACATAAGCGGGAGACCACTAGTCCAAACGTATGCCCTTACCCTTGTCTAAGCCGGAACCTATAAAAAATGGTAAACAACGAGAGGGTAAGCAATGCTTAGTGAGTGAAACAATTATACATACATATATATAACCTATCCATTTGCAATCACATTACCAAATACCTCATACGAACTTGTAACTCAAATAGCATGTCAACATACCCGTAACACTAGCAAGTCGTACATTATCACACCACTTCATTAGCATATACTCAACTCAATATATATTATATGCTAAACAAAACAACAATCTCAATATGGTTAGCCAATAATGCTATGGTGCTACCGGCTCGTGGTTCACACCATACGCTTTTGAGTCATACTCGTTTATAGTGCTACCGGCTCCTGGTTCACACTCGATGCTACCGGCTCGTGGTTCACATCTTAGTTTATAGTGCTACCGGCTCGTGGTTCACACTCGATGCTACCGGCTCGCGGTTCACATCTTAGTTTATAGTGCTACCGGCTCGTGGTTCACACTCCATCCCACACATGTTATGGCACTACCGGCACGTGGTTCATACCATAACATTCACAAATAAACACGCCATATACATGAACGCATAATTATTCCACTCACCTTGTCACAAGGATGATGATTTAGCACTTCCGAGCTTTAACGCAATGTACCTAAATCATTAAATGCACATTCAATTTCATAACTAGTGGGATTAACCACAATACTCCCACTTGAGCATTTAATGACCAAATTTTCATTAAATGACTCAACTACTCACAACCGCCCATAAATGGCCAAGACTTGACTTTAATCACTAAGACTAGTGAATTAAAGTCTATTAACTTCAATTAACACAAAACTTAGGGTAATCCATACCCATTTCATCTAATTAGGTAAATTAGTACATTTTGACCCATTTTATATTACTTAGACTCAAAATCAAGTCAAACTTACCCATTAACACTTCTTTCATAATTCTTAAAGTGCATTAGTGACTAACAACACCAATTGACAATTACAACCTCAAATCACTAGGCCAAAACCCTAGATTGTGGCTATTAGGGTTTCATTACAACAACATAACCCAAACTCACCCATTTTAACCTCAAATGGGTCATACAATTCTCTAGTAACCAAAACCCTAGCCATGAACCAATTAAAACTTAGATCATAAGGTTAGAACTTACCGAGACTATCAACGCGTAGCTAGAGACACAAGAACAACTTTAATTCTTGCTCCAAAGATCAACCCTCAATCCTTCACTCTCAAATCTCACTTTTAATTCAAATGGGTTTCAAGTTTTGGGAGAGAAAATGAAAGAAAATAGAAAAAGGAAATGAATTAAATGGATATGTGGTGGAGAGTTAATGCCCCCATCAGATCCATATGTCAATTTACCATTTTGCCCCTTAAAATCCCTTAAAATGAGCTAAGTCCGACACCAGTTCAGCAGAACTGTCGCGGCGCGACCTTAATCATCGCGGCGCGACACATAAAGGGAAAATAGGCCCTTCTTAACCCAATCTCTGATCCAGGTTTGCTTTGTTTGTCGCGGCGCGGTCCCGCCTGTCGCGGCGCGGCGTTTGCCTGAGCCTGGTCACTGTAGTGACCCGAACTTTTCCATGTTTATATATATTAATTGAGATTGATGTTTACATGATTAAATGTTTCCAACATGTTAAGCAATCAAACTTGTTAAGACTTGATTAATTGAAATAGGTTTCATATAGACAATTGACCACCCAAGTTGACCGGTGATTCACGAACGTTAAAACTTGTAAAAAAACTATATGATGACATATATATGGTTATATATATAGTTAACATGATATTATGATAAGTAAACATATCATTAATTATATTAACAATGAACTACATATGTAAAAACAAGACTACTAACTTAATGATTTTGAAACGAGACATATATGTAACGTTTATCGTTGTAACGACATTTAATGTATATATATCATATTAAGAGATATTCGTACATCATAATATCATGATAATATAATAATTTAAAATCTCTTTTGATATTATAAACATTGGGTTAACAACATTTAACAAGATCGTTAACCTAAAGGTTTCAAAACAACACTTACATGTAACGACTAACGATGACTTAACGACTCAGTTAAAATGTATATACATGTAGTGTTTTAATATGTATTTATACACTTTTGAAAGACTTCAATACACTTATCAAAATACTTCTACTTAACAAAAATGCTTACAATTACATTCTCGTTCAGTTTCATCAACAATTCTACTCGTATGCACCCGTATTCGTACTCGTACAATACACAGCTTTTAGATGTATGTACTATTGGTATATACACTCCAATGATCAGCTCTTAGCAGCCCATGTGAGTCACCTAACACATGTGGGAACCATCATTTGGCAACTAGCATGAAATATCTCATAAGATTACAAAAATATGAGTAATCATTCATGACTTATTTACATGAAAACAAAATTACATATCCTTTATATCTAATCCATACACCAACGACCAAAAACACCTACAAACACTTTCATTCTTCAATTTTCTTCATCTAATTGAACTCTCTCAAGTTCTATCTTCAAGTTCTAAGTGTTCTTCATAAATTCCAAAAGTTCTAGTTTCATAAAATCAAGAATACTTTCAAGTTTGCTAGCTCACTTCCAATCTTGTAAGGTGATCATCCAACCTCAAGAAATCTTTGTTTCTTACAGTAGGTTATCATTCTAATACAAGGTAATAATCATATTCAAACTTTGGTTCAATTTCTATAACTATAACAATCTTATTTCAAGTGATGATCTTACTTGAACTTGTTTCGTGTCATGATTTTGCTTCAAGAACTTTGAGCCATCCAAGGATCCATTGAAGCTAGATCCATTTTTCTCTTTTCCAGTAGGTTCATCCAAGGAACTTAAGGTAGTAATGATGTTCATAACATCATTCGATTCATACATATAAAGCTATCTTATTCGAAGGTTTAAACTTGTAATCACTAGAACATAGTTTAGTTAATTCTAAACTTGTTCGCAAACAAAAGTTAATCCTTCTAACTTGACTTTTAAAATCAACTAAACACATGTTCTATATCTATATGATATGCTAACTTAATGATTTAAAACCTGGAAACACGAAAAACACCGTAAAACCGGATTTACGCCGTCGTAGTAACACCGCGGGCTGTTTTGGGTTAGTTAATTAAAAACTATGATAAACTTTGATTTAAAAGTTGTTATTCTGAGAAAATGATTTTTATTATGAACATGAAACTATATCCAAAAATTATGGTTAAACTCAAAGTGGAAGTATGTTTTCTAAAATGGTCATCTAGACGTCGTTCTTTCGACTGAAATGACTACCTTTACAAAAACGACTTGTAACTTATTTTTTCGACTATAAACCTATACTTTTCTGTTTAGATTCATAAAATAGAGTTCAATATGAAACCATAGCAATTTGATTCACTCAAAACGGATTTAAAATGAAGAAGTTATGGGTAAAACAAGATTGGATAATTTTTCTCATTTTAGCTACGTGAAAATTGGTAACAAATCTATTCCAACCATAACTTAATCAACTTGTATTGTATATTATGTAATCTTGAGATACCATAGACACGTATACAATGTTTCGACCTATCATGTCGACACATCTATATATATTTCGGAACAACCATAGACACTCTATATGTGAATGTTGGAGTTAGCTATACAGGGTTGAGGTTGATTCCAAAATATATATAGTTTGAGTTGTGATCAATACTGAGATACGTATACACTGGGTCGTGGATTGATTCAAGATAATATTTATCGATTTATTTCTGTACATCTAACTGTGGACAACTAGTTGTAGGTTACTAACGAGGACAGCTGACTTAATAAACTTAAAACATCAAAATATATTAAAAGTGTTGTAAATATATTTTGAACATACTTTGATATATATGTATATATTGTTATAGGTTCGTGAATCAACCAGTGGCCAAGTCTTACTTCCCGACGAAGTAAAAATCTGTGAAAGTGAGTTATAGTCCCACTTTTAAAATCTAATATTTTTGGGATGAGAATACATGCAGGTTTTATAAATGATTTACAAAATAGACACAAGTACGTGAAACTACATTCTATGGTTGAATTATCGAAATCGAATATGCCCCTTTTTATTAAGTCTGGTAATCTAAGAATTAGGGAACAGACACCCTAATTGACGCGAATCCTAAAGATAGATCTATTGGGCCTAACAAACCCCATCCAAAGTACCGGATGCTTTAGTACTTCGAAATTTATATCATATCCGAAGGGTGTCCCGGAATGATGGGGATATTCTTATATATGCATCTTGTTATTGTCGGTTACCAGGTGTTCACCATATGAATGATTTTTATCTCTATGTATGGGATGTGTATTGAAATATGAAATCTTGTGGTCTATTGTTACGATTTGATATATATAGGTTAAACCTATAACTCACCAACATTTTTGTTGACGTTTTAAGCATGTTTATTCTCAGGTGATTATTAAGAGCCTCCGCTGTCGCATACTTAAATAAGGACAAGATTTGGAGTCCATGCTTGTATGATATTGTGTAAAAACTGCATTCAAGAAACTTATTTTGTTGTAACATATTTGTATTGTAAACCATTATGTAATGGTCGTGTGTAAACAGGATATTTTAGATTATCATTATTTGATAATCTACGTAAAGTTTTTTAAACCTTTATTGATGAAATAAAGGTTATGGTTTGTTTAAAAATGAATGCAGTCTTTGAAAAACGTCTCATATAGAGGTCAAAACCTCGCAACGAAATCAATTAATATGGAACGTTTTTAATCAATAAGAACGGGACATTTCAGTTGGTATCAGAGCGTTGGTCTTAGAGAACCAGAAAATTTGCATTAGTGTGTCTTATCGAGTTTGTTAGGATGCATTAGTGAGTCTGGACTTCGACCGTGTTTTCTTTAAAAATGATTGCTTAACATTTTTGTTGGAAACTATATATTTTAACATATGAATATTATGTGATATATTAATCTCTTAACGTGTTTGATATTATGTGATAGATGTCTACCTCTAGAACAAGTCCCATTGACTCACCTAATAATAATGAAGAGTCAAATGTAAATTGGAATGATTTGTGGACTGATTCACAAGTTCCCGAAGAGGAACCGGAAGCAGAGTCGGAACCGGAAGAAGAATCGGAACCGGAAGAAGAATCTGAACCGGATGAAGAAATAGAACCGGTGGGGGAAATAATAAAACGGTTAAGTAAAAGAAAATCCTCAACCAACCGACCAAGGTTAATTATGGTCAATGGTGTTTCCGCCAAGGAAGCAAAATATTGGGAGGATTACCAATTCTCCGATGAATCGGATTCCGACGAGAATTCCGATGATGTTATAGAAATTACCCCAACTGAATTTAAAAAGACAAAAGAAAATAATAAGGGAAAGGGCATAAAAATAGAGAAATCTAATTCCAATCCCGATGAACTTTATATGTATCGTCAACCCCCGAAGTCCTTAAGTTGTAACAATGACCCGGGAACCTCTAAACCACCAGGTTTTTCTAAACCAATGTGGACAACGACGGCTCGTATTAGGGGAACATCATATATCCCTAGAAACTTGGCAAAACGAACCAAAACCGAAGAAGAAGAAACGAGCGAGTCGGAATAAGATAGTTGTATTCGTGTGGTGTAATATATGTAATATAGTGTTCTTATGCTTTATGATATATGTAAAAATTGCTTGTATTAATAAGTATTTTTTTATGAAACTAACTCTTGTCTATTTTACAGTTTAAAAACACAAAATGGATAGACAACCCAATATTTTAAGAGACCTACCCGGAGACATGATTGATGAAATCTTGTCTAGAGTCGGCCAGAATTCTTCGGCACAACTATTTAAGGCGAGATCAGTTTGTAAGACATTCGAAGAACGTTCCAAGAATGTCTTGGTTTATAAGAGACTTTCGTTTGAAAGATGGGGGATATCACATTGGGAAACCCATAAGTTACGATGTGTTTACTTTGACGCATATATTGCGGGGAACCCAAATGCTATTTTACGCAACGGGTTAAGAAATTATTTTGACTCAATATATCCGAATATTGGACTTCGTGATTTAGAAAAAGCGGCTAACATGCAACATAAAGAAGCATGTTATGCTTACGGATTAGTAATGTTCGCTTCTCACCGAAGTGAGAACAAGAACATCGGGCTACAACTATTAAACAAAACGTTTCCACAAGTGACGGAGTCGGTAATTGGGGTAAGAAATGAGGTTTTTAGATTATTACGGGACTGTTGGACATTACGTAACCCTCGTCCCTTTGATGACGTTACAACACGCTGTCTTATCAACGGCCATAACGGTTATGTTGCACAAGACCAAGGATGGGAAGTAGTCCTAGTAAAACCAGAATGCATGACTTGTTTCTGGACGTATGAATTACGTGTCTTTATTGCCTTTGCTGAACGACTTGTGTACTAGCTAGAATTGTCTTCACAACTATCTTGTATCAAAGTTATTGTGTGCTATATTTCATGCTTTATGTAAAATAAGCGGTATTGTAAGTTTGTAAAATATTGTATAAAAGTTTGAACGCGAAATATTATTATAATCAGTTTTTCATATAGAATTGTAGTAGTTGAATTGTATATTAGCTACTAAGTATGAACTTAACGGGTAGGTACTACCCGAATTTAAACTTATAAAACGCTAATATGAAGAAAAAGCTTTTATAAATGAGTTCATATTATGCTACGAAATACTATTAACTACTCTTAATATTCTGTATGATTAACTTGTTCCATTTAACTATTTTGAAGGAAATGGCACCGACTACTCGACACACCGTGAATATGAATGAAGAGGAATTCCGTACTTTTCTAGCTTCAAACATAGCCGCAGTACAGGCTGCGCTACATACCAACAATAACCTTGGATCTAGCAGTACAGGAAATCGTGTAGGATGCACCTACAAAGAATTCACTGCCTGCAAACCTTTGGAATTTGATGGAACCGAAGGACCGATCGGATTGAAACGGTGGACCGAGAAGGTTGAATCGGTGTTTGCCATAAGTAAGTGTACTGAAGAGGACAAAGTGAAGTACGCTACGCATACCTTCACAGGTTCTGCGTTAACATGGTGGAATACCTATCTAGAGCAAGTGGGACAAGATGATGCGTACGCACTACCGTGGTCAGCATTCAAGCACTTGATGAACGAGAAGTACCGTCCCAGAACCGAGGTCAATAAGCTCAAGACAGAACTTAGAGGGTTACGAACCCAAGGATTTGATATTACCACGTACGAAAGACGATTCACAGAATTGTGCCTATTGTGTCCGGGAGCATTCGAAGATGAGGAAGAGAAGATCGACGCGTTTGTGAAAGGATTACCGGAAAGAATCCAAGAAGATATAAGTTCACACGAGCCCGCCTCCATACAACAGGCATGTAGAATGGCTCACAAACTAGTGAACCAGATTGAAGAAAGAATTAAAGAACAGACTGCTGAAGAGGCCAATGTGAAGCAAGTCAAAAGAAAGTGGGAGGAAAACGGTGATAAGAATCACCAATACAACAACAACAGCAATTACAACAATAATCGCAACAATTATCCCAACAATCGCAACATCAATCGCAACTACAACAAACGGCCCAACAACAACAACAACAACAACAATAACAGCAACTACAACAATCATCCCAACAACAATAATAACCGCAACAACAACAACAATCAGAAGCAACTATGCCAAAGGTGTGAAAAGAATCACTCGGGGTTCTGCACCAAATTTTGCAACAAGTGTAAAAGAAATGGTCATAGCGCGGCGAAGTGTGAGGTCTACGGACCAGGGGTTAATAGAACGAAAGGAACAAATGGTGTCGGAACGAGTAATGGCGGAGCAAGTAGTGTCGGAGCAAGTTATGCCAATGTAGTTTGTTATAAATGTGGAAAACCAGGCCACATTATTAGAAATTGCCCGAACCAGGAGAACACGAATGGACAAGGCCGTGGAAGAGTTTTCAATATTAATGCGGTAGAGGCACAGGAAGACCCGGAGCTTGTTACGGGTACGTTTCTTATTGACAATAAATCTGCTTACGTTTTATTTGATTCGGGTGCGGATAGAAGCTATATGAGTAGAGATTTTTGTGCTAAATTAAGTTGTCCATTGACGCCTTTGGATAGTAAATTTTTACTCGAATTAGCAAATGGTAAATTAATTTCAGCAGATAATATATGTCGGAATCGAGAAATTAAACTGGTTAGCGAAACATTTAAGATTGATTTGATACCAGTAGAGTTAGGGAGTTTTGATGTGATAATCGGTATGGACTGGTTGAAAGAAGTGAAAGCGGAGATCGTTTGTTACAAAAATGCGATTCGCATTATACGAGAAAAAGGAAAACCCTTAATGGTGTACGGAGAAAAGGGCAACACGAAGCTACATCTTATTAGTAATTTGAAGGCACAAAAACTAATAAGAAAAGGTTGCTATGCTGTTCTAGCACACGTCGAGAAAGTACAAACTGAAGAAAAGAGCATCAATGATGTTCCCATTGCAAAAGAATTTCCCGATGTATTTCCGAAAGAATTACCGGGATTACCCCCACATCGATCCGTTGAATTTCAAATAGATCTTGTACCAGGAGCTGCACCAATAGCTCGTGCTCCTTACAGACTCGCACCCAGCGAGATGAAAGAACTGCAAAGCCAATTACAAGAACTTTTAGAGCGTGGTTTCATTCGACCAAGCACATCACCGTGGGGAGCTCCTGTTTTGTTTGTCAAGAAGAAAGATGGTACATTCAGGTTGTGTATCGACTACCGAGAGTTGAACAAACTTACCATCAAGAACCGCTACCCACTACCGAGAATCGACGACTTATTTGATCAACTACAAGGCTCGTCTATTTATTCAAAGATTGACTTACGTTCCGGGTATCATCAAATGCGGGTGAAAGAAGATGATATTCCAAAGACTGCTTTCAGAACACGTTACGGTCATTACGAGTTTATGGTCATGCCGTTTGGTTTAACTAATGCACCAGCTGTGTTCATGGACCTTATGAACCGAGTGTGTGGACCATACCTTGACAAGTTTGTCATTGTTTTCATTGATGACATACTTATTTACTCAAAGAATGACCAAGAACACGGTGAACATTTGAGAAAGGTGTTAGAAGTATTGAGGAAGGAAGAATTGTACGCTAAGTTTTCAAAGTGTGCATTTTGGTTGGAAGAAGTTCAATTCCTCGGTCACATAGTGAACAAAGAAGGTATTAAGGTGGATCCGGCAAAGATAGAAACTGTTGAAAAGTGGGAAACCCCGAAAACTCCGAAACACATACGCCAGTTTTTAGGACTAGCTGGTTACTACAGAAGGTTCATCCAAGACTTTTCCAGAATAGCAAAACCCTTGACTGCATTAACGCATAAAGGGAAGAAATTTGAATGGAATGATGAACAAGAGAAAGCGTTTCAGTTATTGAAGAAAAAGCTAACTACGGCACCTATATTGTCATTGCCTGAAGGGAATGATGATTTTGTGATTTATTGTGATGCATCAAAGCAAGGTCTCGGTTGTGTATTAATGCAACGAACGAAGGTGATTGCTTATGCGTCTAGACAATTGAAGATTCACGAACAAAATTATACGACGCATGATTTGGAATTAGGCGCGGTTGTTTTTGCATTAAAGACTTGGAGGCACTACTTATATGGGGTCAAAAGTATTATATATACCGACCACAAAAGTCTTCAACACATATTTAATCAGAAACAACTGAATATGAGGCAGCGTAGGTGGATTGAATTATTGAATGATTACGACTTTGAGATTCGTTACCACCCGGGGAAGGCAAATGTGGTAGCCGATGCCTTGAGCAGGAAGGACAGAGAACCCATTCGAGTAAAATCTATGAATATAATGATTCATAATAACATTACTACTCAAATAAAGGAGGCGCAACAAGGAGTTTTAAAAGACGGAAATTTAAAGGATGAAATACCCAAAGGATCGGAGAAGCATCTTAATATTCGGGAAGACGGAACCCGGTATAGGGCTGAAAGGATTTGGGTACCAAAATTTGGAGATATGAGAGAAATGGTACTTAGAGAAGCTCATAAAACCAGATACTCAATACATCCTGGAACGGGGAAGATGTACAAGGATCTCAAGAAACATTTTTGGTGGCCGGGTATGAAAGCCGATGTTGCTAAATACGTAGGAGAATGTTTGACGTGTTCTAAGGTCAAAGCTGAGCATCAGAAACCATCAGGTCTACTTCAACAACCCGAAATCCCGGAATGGAAATGGGAAAACATTACCATGGATTTCATCACTAAATTGCCAAGGACTGCAAGTGGTTTTGATACTATTTGGGTAATAGTTGATCGTCTCACCAAATCAGCACACTTCCTACCAATAAGAGAAGATGACAAGATGGAGAAGTTAGCACGACTGTATTTGAAGGAAGTCGTCTCCAGACATGGAATACCAATCTCTATTATCTCTGATAGGGATGGCAGATTTATTTCAAGATTCTGGCAGACATTACAGCAAGCATTAGGAACTCGTCTAGACATGAGTACTGCCTATCATCCACAAACTGATGGGCAGAGCGAAAGGACGATACAAACGCTTGAAGACATGCTACGAGCATGTGTTATTGATTTTGGAAACAGTTGGGATCGACATCTACCGTTAGCAGAATTTTCCTACAACAACAGCTACCATTCAAGCATTGAGATGGCGCCGTTTGAAGCACTTTATGGTAGAAAGTGCAGGTCTCCGATTTGTTGGAGTGAGGTGGGGGATAGACAGATTACGGGTCCGGAGATTATACAAGAAACTACCGAGAAGATCATCCAAATTCAACAACGGTTGAAAACCGCCCAAAGTCGACAAAAGAGCTACGCTGACATTAAAAGAAAAGATATAGAATTTGAAATTGGAGAGATGGTCATGCTTAAAGTTTCACCTTGGAAAGGCGTTGTTCGATTTGGTAAACGAGGGAAATTAAATCCAAGGTATATTGGACCATTCAAGATTATTGATCGTGTCGGACCAGTAGCTTATCGACTAGAGTTACCTCAACAACTCGCGGCTGTACATAACACTTTCCACGTCTCGAATTTAAAGAAATGTTTTGCTAAAGAAGATCTCACTATTCCGTTAGATGAAATCGAAATCAACGAAAAACTTCAATTCATCGAAGAACCCGTCGAAATAATGGATCGTGAGGTTAAAAGACTTAAGCAAAACAAGATACCAATTGTTAAGGTTCGATGGAATGCTCGTAGAGGACCCGAGTTCACCTGGGAGCGTGAAGATCAGATGAAGAAGAAATACCCGCATCTATTTCCAGAAGATTCGTCAACACCTTCAACAGCTTAAAATTTCGGGACGAAATTTATTTAACGGGTAGGTACTGTAGTGACCCGAACTTTTCCATGTTTATATATATTAATTGAGATTGATGTTTACATGATTAAATGTTTCCAACATGTTAAGCAATCAAACTTGTTAAGACTTGATTAATTGAAATAGGTTTCATATAGACAATTGACCACCCAAGTTGACCGGTGATTCACGAACGTTAAAACTTGTAAAAAAACTATATGATGACATATATATGGTTATATATATAGTTAACATGATATTATGATAAGTAAACATATCATTAATTATATTAACAATGAACTACATATGTAAAAACAAGACTACTAACTTAATGATTTTGAAACGAGACATATATGTAACGTTTATCGTTGTAACGACATTTAATGTATATATATCATATTAAGAGATATTCGTACATCATAATATCATGATAATATAATAATTTAAAATCTCTTTTGATATTATAAACATTGGGTTAACAACATTTAACAAGATCGTTAACCTAAAGGTTTCAAAACAACACTTACATGTAACGACTAACGATGACTTAACGACTCAGTTAAAATGTATATACATGTAGTGTTTTAATATGTATTTATACACTTTTGAAAGACTTCAATACACTTATCAAAATACTTCTACTTAACAAAAATGCTTACAATTACATTCTCGTTCAGTTTCATCAACAATTCTACTCGTATGCACCCGTATTCGTACTCGTACAATACACAGCTTTTAGATGTATGTACTATTGGTATATACACTCCAATGATCAGCTCTTAGCAGCCCATGTGAGTCACCTAACACATGTGGGAACCATCATTTGGCAACTAGCATGAAATATCTCATAAGATTACAAAAATATGAGTAATCATTCATGACTTATTTACATGAAAACAAAATTACATATCCTTTATATCTAATCCATACACCAACGACCAAAAACACCTACAAACACTTTCATTCTTCAATTTTCTTCATCTAATTGAACTCTCTCAAGTTCTATCTTCAAGTTCTAAGTGTTCTTCATAAATTCCAAAAGTTCTAGTTTCATAAAATCAAGAATACTTTCAAGTTTGCTAGCTCACTTCCAATCTTGTAAGGTGATCATCCAACCTCAAGAAATCTTTGTTTCTTACAGTAGGTTATCATTCTAATACAAGGTAATAATCATATTCAAACTTTGGTTCAATTTCTATAACTATAACAATCTTATTTCAAGTGATGATCTTACTTGAACTTGTTTCGTGTCATGATTTTGCTTCAAGAACTTTGAGCCATCCAAGGATCCATTGAAGCTAGATCCATTTTTCTCTTTTCCAGTAGGTTCATCCAAGGAACTTAAGGTAGTAATGATGTTCATAACATCATTCGATTCATACATATAAAGCTATCTTATTCGAAGGTTTAAACTTGTAATCACTAGAACATAGTTTAGTTAATTCTAAACTTGTTCGCAAACAAAAGTTAATCCTTCTAACTTGACTTTTAAAATCAACTAAACACATGTTCTATATCTATATGATATGCTAACTTAATGATTTAAAACCTGGAAACACGAAAAACACCGTAAAACCGGATTTACGCCGTCGTAGTAACACCGCGGGCTGTTTTGGGTTAGTTAATTAAAAACTATGATAAACTTTGATTTAAAAGTTGTTATTCTGAGAAAATGATTTTTATTATGAACATGAAACTATATCCAAAAATTATGGTTAAACTCAAAGTGGAAGTATGTTTTCTAAAATGGTCATCTAGACGTCGTTCTTTCGACTGAAATGACTACCTTTACAAAAACGACTTGTAACTTATTTTTTCGACTATAAACCTATACTTTTCTGTTTAGATTCATAAAATAGAGTTCAATATGAAACCATAGCAATTTGATTCACTCAAAACGGATTTAAAATGAAGAAGTTATGGGTAAAACAAGATTGGATAATTTTTCTCATTTTAGCTACGTGAAAATTGGTAACAAATCTATTCCAACCATAACTTAATCAACTTGTATTGTATATTATGTAATCTTGAGATACCATAGACACGTATACAATGTTTCGACCTATCATGTCGACACATCTATATATATTTCGGAACAACCATAGACACTCTATATGTGAATGTTGGAGTTAGCTATACAGGGTTGAGGTTGATTCCAAAATATATATAGTTTGAGTTGTGATCAATACTGAGATACGTATACACTGGGTCGTGGATTGATTCAAGATAATATTTATCGATTTATTTCTGTACATCTAACTGTGGACAACTAGTTGTAGGTTACTAACGAGGACAGCTGACTTAATAAACTTAAAACATCAAAATATATTAAAAGTGTTGTAAATATATTTTGAACATACTTTGATATATATGTATATATTGTTATAGGTTCGTGAATCAACCAGTGGCCAAGTCTTACTTCCCGACGAAGTAAAAATCTGTGAAAGTGAGTTATAGTCCCACTTTTAAAATCTAATATTTTTGGGATGAGAATACATGCAGGTTTTATAAATGATTTACAAAATAGACACAAGTACGTGAAACTACATTCTATGGTTGAATTATCGAAATCGAATATGCCCCTTTTTATTAAGTCTGGTAATCTAAGAATTAGGGAACAGACACCCTAATTGACGCGAATCCTAAAGATAGATCTATTGGGCCTAACAAACCCCATCCAAAGTACCGGATGCTTTAGTACTTCGAAATTTATATCATATCCGAAGGGTGTCCCGGAATGATGGGGATATTCTTATATATGCATCTTGTTATTGTCGGTTACCAGGTGTTCACCATATGAATGATTTTTATCTCTATGTATGGGATGTGTATTGAAATATGAAATCTTGTGGTCTATTGTTACGATTTGATATATATAGGTTAAACCTATAACTCACCAACATTTTTGTTGACGTTTTAAGCATGTTTATTCTCAGGTGATTATTAAGAGCCTCCGCTGTCGCATACTTAAATAAGGACAAGATTTGGAGTCCATGCTTGTATGATATTGTGTAAAAACTGCATTCAAGAAACTTATTTTGTTGTAACATATTTGTATTGTAAACCATTATGTAATGGTCGTGTGTAAACAGGATATTTTAGATTATCATTATTTGATAATCTACGTAAAGTTTTTTAAACCTTTATTGATGAAATAAAGGTTATGGTTTGTTTAAAAATGAATGCAGTCTTTGAAAAACGTCTCATATAGAGGTCAAAACCTCGCAACGAAATCAATTAATATGGAACGTTTTTAATCAATAAGAACGGGACATTTCAGTCACTTCGACCATTTAACATAAAACGATGGTTCAAACAACTAGCACACCTCATTCACTCTTCCTATGCACGCCTAAGCTTCAACCTTAAGTCCCGCACGACTCAACTCCATCGCGACACGTACATATACACGTCCACACATGTATTCTCAATATATATATATATATATATATATATATATATATATATATATATATATATATATATATATATATATATATATATATATATATATATATATATATATATACACACACACATATATATACACTCACATACATGCACCCACTCATAAACTAACACTTTCGCTCATTTAATCACATAAAAGAACAAGATATAATCGTGCTAATAATTAAGTTTGTACCTTCAAATATGTACGGGAAAAACGGGGTGTTACAACTCTCCCCCACTTGAATCGGAGCGCGTCCTCGCGATCCAAGCCGCATGACAAGAGGGAAGTTAAACCAACACAAACTCTTCGGGCTCCCAAGTAAACTCGGAACCCTTACTACGACGCCATTGAACTTTAAAAGTCCTAACCTCTTTATGTCTCAACCTTTTGACCTTCTCATCGAGTATGGCAATCGGTTCCTCGATATACTCTAACTTATTATTTAGCTCAATCTCGTCTAATGGCACCCAAGATGAATCATCCACAAGACACTTACGGAGATGGGAGACATGAAATGTATTATGGATCCCCGCAAGCTCTTCGGGTAATTCCAGACGATACGCTACTTCACCAACACGAGCTAAAACTTTAAATGGTCCAATAAACAGAGGAGCTAACTTTCCTCGTATTCGAAATCGAATAATACCCTTCCACGGTGAAACTTTGAGCATCACCATGTCACCTTCTTGAAATTCGATCGTTCGTCTACGTTTATCGGCATAGGACTTTTGCCTATCTTGAGCCTTTTTCAAATGCTCTTGAATCATATCAATCTTGCTATTCGTCTCTAAAACCAAATTGGTAGTCCCGATTTCCTTTTGTCCCATTTCACCCCAACAAATCGGGGTTCGACATCTACGCCCATAAAGCATCTCATATGGCGGCATCCCGATACTAGTATGATAACTATTATTGTACGAGAATTCCACCAAAGGCATATGCTCATCCCAACTACCATCGAAATCAATAATGCACGCACGTAACATATCTTCCAAAGTTTGATTCGTACGTTCGGTTTGACCGTCCGTTTAAGGATGATACGCCGTGCTTAATTTTAACTGCGTACCCATATCTTCATGAAATTTCTCCCAAAACCGAGATGTAAAACGGGTATCTCGATCCGAAATAATAGATATAGGAACTCCGTGTCGAGAGATTACTTCCTTGATAAACAACTTAGCCAAGGTCTCCAACGATATCACTTCCTTAATGGGAAGAAACAAAGCACTCTTCGTCAGTCGATCAACTATAAGCCAAATCAAATCAAATTGGGTTCTCGCCGTTTTAGGTAACTTTGTAATGAAATCCATGGTAATGTGCTCCCATTTCCATTTTGGGATTTCTAACGGTTGTAACTTACCATACGGCTTTTGGTGCTCGGCCTTAACTTGCAAACACGTGACGCATTGCTCAACATACTTCACAACATCATGTTTCATGCCCGGCCACCAATAATCTTTCCTTAAATCGAGATACATTTTCGTTGCACCCAGATGAATGGAATACTTTGACTTATGTGCTTCATCAAGTAGCACTTGTCGATAATCTCCCATCTTAGGCACCCACACTCTTCCTTGAAAAGACAACAAACCCCGCGAGCCCATAGTAATGAACTCCGATTGTCCCACAATTCGCTCCGCATGCTTGTTGTGAACGTAAGCCTCTATTTGAATCACGCCGAGTTTTTCAAGAAAGTCGTTAGTAATAATCATACGTAACAATCCCAATCATATCACCGAGTGATGACTCTTTCGACTTAACGCATCCGCGACCACATTTGCTTTGTCCGGATGATAAAGTATTTCACAATCATAGTCTTTTACCACATCTATTCACCTACGTTGACGATATTCAAATCTCGTTGATTAAAGAGATGTTTCAAACTCTTATGATCCGAATAAATCGTACACTTGACACCATACAAGTAATAGCGCCAAATTTTCAACGCATGCACAACTGCCGCCAACTCAAGATCATGAGTCGGATATCTCGTCTCGTGTTCCTTTAATTGTCGAGAGGCATAAGCGATGACTTTACCTCTTTGCATTAGAACACACCCGAGTCCATTTAACGAAGCATCACAATAAACCGTCATGTCTTCCACTCCTTCCGGTAACACTAACACCAGAGCTTGACACAACTTCTTTTTTAGCAATTGAAAAGCAATTTCTTGCTCATCCTCCCAATTAAATCTCACGTTCTTCCTTGTCAACTTTGTCAATGAAGAAGCGATCTTAGAAAAGTCTTGGATAAACCGACGATAATAACCGGCCAATCCGAGAAAACTTCAGACCTCTTTAGGCGTAGTCGGTTGTCTCCAACTCTTCACCGTCTCTATCTTCCCCGGATCCACTTGAATACCCTCCTTGTTCACAATATGACCAAGGAATTGAACTTTCCTTAGCCAAAATTCACATTTGGAGAACTTAGCATACAACTTATCCTTTCGTAACGTCTTCAATACTTCTCGCAAATGACGTTCATGTTGGTTCATACTCTTTGAATAAACAAGTATGTCTTCAATGAACACAATTACCGACTTGTCCAACATAGGTTGGCACACTCGGTTCATAAGATCCATGAATGCCGCCGGTGCATTCGTAAGACCAAAAGGCATAACTACGAACTCAAAATGCCCATAACGTGTTCGAAAAGCCGTTTTCTCAATATCTTCCTCACGGAACCGCATTTGGTGATAGCCGGACCGTAAGTCGATCTTAGAAAAATACGTCGCACCTTGGAGTTGGTCAAACAAATCGTCAATCCGAGGTAATGGATAACGATTCTTGATCGTCACCTTATTTAACTCTCGGTAATCGATGCACATTCGCATGCTACCATCCTTCTTCTTCACAAATAAAACCGGAGCGCCCCATGGCGAAGCACTCAGTCGAATAAAAGCCTTCTCGAGCAAATCTTGGGTTTGATTTAACAACTCTTGCATTTCTGTCGGTGCTAAACGATAAGGAGTTTTAGCAATGGGAGTAGCTCCCGGATACAACTCAATGGAAAATTCAACTTTTCTTTCCGCCGGAACACCCGGTAACTCGTCCGAAAAAACGTCTTTGAATTCCCTAACCACCGGAATTTCATGAATAGGTGGTGGCTCATCACGAGTATCAACAACATGGGCAAGAAAAGCCAAGCCACCACTAACAAGAAAACGACGTGCCCGTGCAAAAGAACATATCGGCACAAGTCTTCTTCGTCTATCGCCATGCAAAATCAACTCTCCCCCACTTGGGGACTTCACATGTATAAACTTTTAATGGCATGCAATATCGGCTCTATTTCGATCGAGCCAATCCATACCAACAACGATATCAAAATCGCCCAAAGTCATAGGGATGAGATCAATTTTAAAGTTTTCGGCACCAAAAACGACATCACAATTCTTACACACATCAACCACTAGCACCGTCTTGCCGTCCGCTATTTCGACTTCTACCGGACGACTTAACTTAGCTAACAGTCTATCAAGTTTAGGCACAAATTTTGGAGACACAATGATAAATTTGCACCGCTATCAAATAAAATCCTTGCCGAATTAGAGTTAACCATAAAAGTAGCTGAGACAACTTCGTTGGATTGCTTAGCTTCATCATTCTTCATCAAATAGTTGCAACCCCTAGCCGTACCCACCACTTTCTCTATCCGCTTAACGTTATCATTATTCAAATCGGGACATTCCGGCCTCTTGTGCCCCTCTTTACCACAATTAAAGCAAGTGACTTTGGTCGACGCCTTGGTGCAATCACGGGCCATGTGTCCTCTTTGATTACAATTATAACACGTGGGCTCGAAACACCCGGAAGCACCCTTCTTCTCACTATTAACGCTTTCGGAGCCTTTCTTGTTCTTTTTATTGGAAAAGTTCGAATGACTCGAACCTTCAAACTTTCTTTTAGAAAAAGTGAAATCGCTTTTCCTTGGAACCTCCGGCTCAAAACCCCGAGCCAACTCGAATAGCTCTTCAAAAGTCTTAGCCATTCCCCGACTAATCTTACCCTTGAACTCGTCGTTCAAGGTACGGTAGAAATCTTTCATTAGCTTGTGATCATCACCAACATATTCCGGGCAAAAGCGAGTCTTTGCCAAAAAGGTAGACTTGAGAGTAACCAAGTCCATCGAACCTTGTTGCAAATGATGCAACTCGTCCCGAATTCTATCAAGGTCAGAAGAAGTTCGGTATTCTTGGAAAAATTCCTTCTTAAACTCCTCCCATGTCAAGCTCATGCATTGCTCTTCGCCATATAAATTGATTTTATCATCCCACCACAACTTGCCTTCTTCATGTAACATGCTAGACCCATACCTCGTCTTCTTCTCAGGAGGACACTCCGCGGTACGAAACGCCCCCTCGATATCAGAAATCCAACAAGTGCTTTTCAATGGATCCCTCACCCCATTAAACATCGGAGGTTGAGTATCCTTGAAATTTTTGTAGTGGAAGTCCCGTCTTCCTTCACCTCCTTCACCACGAGGATAAATGTTTCTAGCTTCAAGAGCCTCTTCGATAGTGGCCTTCATTCGTTCATTTATCAAATCGGTCACTTGTCCATCGACCAAATCTTGGAAGACCTTTCGGACGTCCGTAAGAAAATCCGCTTTTAACTTTTTAAAGACGGCCTCAACCTTGGCCGAAAATTCAGGGTCCTCGCTTGTACCACCGATATCATTATCGTGTCCATTTCTCGTCTTCATTCTATAAAATAGAAAGGGTTAAACCATGAACGAAAAGCATAACACGTAAGTATATACATGCGTACCACACTACCCCATCTTGCTCAACAATCGTCGTACATTACTCGTTTGACACGATTTGCACCCATAACAACGGTAGCTAATCGTTGTTACGCGAGCACGTCGCATTAACTCGCTAGTACAACGTCCATTTTGCTTGAACACAATACAAAACAATTAGCACAAGGTGAGTTCACATAAACCAAAGCACTAACAATTCCCGATTAGACCCAAAGTCCTACAAGTCCCGCATAAAGCGCTCACACAATAAAGCCCAAGTCTAGGCACCTATCTCAAGTCACCTAAATCCCTTAGACCATGCTCTGATACCACTTGAAACAACCCAACCCGTATTCCATACGATAAATTTTTTTTATATAATACACATTTATGCGCCAATTAAATATGTAAACCATTTCACAAGTTCCATTTAAACGTACCTCAATTTAAATGTTTGCAAAAAGGCACGAAAGCCATTAATTAAGTTTAATACAAGTTTGACCCACTACAAGGATAGTTTATAATCCAAACGACCCTCGAGCATGGTTTGGGGCTAAACTACCCAAAACGTTAGGCCAACTTCAAAAGCTAACACCAAAAGCACCCCCGACAACATAAGCGGGAGACTACTAGTCCAAACGTATGCCCTTACCCATGTCCAAGCCGGAACCTATAAAAATGGTAAACAACGAGAGGGTAAGCAATGCTTAGTGAGTACAACAATTATACATACATATATATAACCTATCCATTTGCAATCACATTACCAAATACCTCATACGAACTTGTAACTCAAATAGCATGTCAACATACCCGTAACACTAGCAAGTCGTACATTATCACACCACTTCATTAGCATATACTCAACTCAATATATATTATATGCTAAACAAAACAACAATCTCAATATGGTTAACCAATAACGCTATGGTGCTACCGGCTCGTGGTTCACACCATACGCTTTTGAGTCATACTCGTTTATAGTGCTACCGGCTCGTGGTTCACACTCGATGCTACCGGCTCGTGGTTCACATCTTAGTTTATAGTGCTACCGGCTCGTAGTTCACACTCGATGCTACCGGCTCGTGGTTCACATCTTAGTTTATAGTGCTACCGGATCGTGGTTCACACTCCATCCCACACATGTTATGGCACTACCGGCACGTGGTTCATACCATAACATTCACAAATAAACATGCCATATACATGAACGCATAATTATTCCACTCACCTTGTCATAAGGATGATGATTTAGCACTTCCGAGCTTCAACGCAATGTACCTAAATCATTAAGTGCACATTCAATTTCACAACTAGTGGGATTAACCACAATACTCCCACTTGAGCATTTAATGGCCAAATTTTCATTAAATGACTCAACTACTCACAACCGCCCATAAATGGCCAAGACTCGACTTAAATCACTAAGACTAGTGAATTAAAGTCTATTAACTTCAATTAACACAAAACTTAGGGTAATCCATACCCATTTCATCTAATCAGGTCAATTAGTACATTTTGACCCATTTTATATTACTTAGACTCAAAATCAAGTCAAACTTACCCATTAACACTTCTTTCATAATTCTTAAAGTGCATTAGTGACTAACAACACCAATTGACACTTACAACCTCAAATCACTAGGCCAAAACCCTAGATTGTGGCTATTAGGGTTTCATTAGAACAATATAACCCAAACTCACCCATTTTACCCTCAAATGGGTCATACAATTCTCTAGTAACCAAAACCCTAGCCATGAACCAATTAAAACTTAGATCATAAGGTTAGAACTTACCGAGACTATCAACGCGTATCTAGAGACAAAAGGAACAACTTTAATTCTTGCTCCAAAGATCAACCCTCAATCCTTCACTCTCAAATCTCACTTTTAATTCAAATGGGTTTCAAGTTTTGGGAGAGAAAATGAAAGAAAATAGAAAAAGGAAATGAATTAAATGGATATGTGGTGGAGAGTTAATGCCCCCATCAGATCCATATATTAATTTACCATTTTGCCCCTTAAATCCCTTAAAATGAGCTAAGTCCGACACCAGTTCAGCAGAATTGTCTCGGCGCGGCCTTAATCATCGCGGCGCGACACATAAAGGGAAAATAGGCCCTTCTTAACCCAATCTCTGATCCAGGTTTGCTTTGTTTGTCGCGGCGCGGCGTTTGCCTGAGCCTGGTCACTTCGACCATTTAACACAAAACGATGGTTCAAACAACTAGCACACCTCATTCACTCTTCCTATGCACGCCTAAGCTTCAACCTTAAGTCCCGCACGACTCAACTCCATCGCGACACGTACATATACACGTCCACACATGTATTCTCATATATATATATATATATATATATATATATATATATATATATATATATATATATATATATATATATATATATATATACACACACACATATACATATATATATATACACTCACATACATGCACCCACTCATAAACTAACACTTTGGCTCATTTAATCACATAAACGAACAAGATATAATCGTGCTAATAATTAAGTTTGTACCTTCAAATATGTACGGGAAAAACAGGGTGTTACATAATTCTTAGATTACCAAGCAAAAAGGGGCATATTCGGCTTCAATCATTCACCCATATAATGTAGTTTCATTTACTTGTGTCTATTTCGTAAAACATTTATAAAACTGTATGTATTCTCATCCCAAAATATTAGATTTTAAAAGTGGGACTATAACTCACTTTCACAGAATTTTACTTCGTCGGGAAGTAAGACTTGGCCACTGGTCGATTCACGAACCTATAACAAATATGTACATATATATCAAAGTATGTTCAAAATATATTTACAATATTTTTAATACGTTTTACTGTTTTAAGTTTATTAAGTCAGCTGTCCTCGTTAGTAACCTACAACTAGTTGTCCACAGTTAGATGTACAGAAATAAATCGATATATATTATCTTGAATCAATTCACGACCCAGTGTATACACGTCTCAGGCTATATCACAACTCAATGTATATATATTTTTGGAATCAACCTCAACCCTGTATAGCTAACTCCAACATTACTGCATATAGAGTGTCTATGGTTGTTCTAAATAAAATATGTACATGGGTCGATATGATATGTCAAAACATTTGCGTACGTGTCTATGGTATCCCAAGATTACATAATATATTAGAATACATGTATAATACAATATGAGTTAGCTAGGATATGATTAATATAGATTTGTTACCAATTTTCACGTAGTTACAACAAGCAAAAATATCCAATCTTGTTTTACCCATAACTTTTTCGTTTTAAATCCGTTTTGAGTGATTCAAGTTGCTATGGTTTCATATTGAACTTAAGTTTATGAATCTAAACAGAAAAAGTATAAGTTTATTGTCGGAAATACAGGTTACAAGTCATTTTTGTAAAGGTAGTTATTTCAGTCGAAAGAACGACGTCTAGATGACCATTTTGGAAAACATACTTCCACATTGAGTTTAACCATGATTATTGGATATAGTTTCATGTTCATAAGAAAAATCATTTTTCCAGAAGAAAAACTTTTAAATCAAATATTATCATAGTTTTTAATTAACTAACCCAAAACAGCCCGCGGTGTTACTACGACGCCGTATATCCGGTTTTACGGTATTTTTCGTGTTTTCAGGTTTTAAATCATTAAGTTAGCATATCATATAGATATAGAATATGTGTTTAGTTGATTTTAAAAGTCAAGTTAGAAGGATTAACTTTTGTTTGCGAACAAGTTTAGAATTAACTAAACTATGTTCTAGTGATTACAAGTTTAAACCTTCGAATAAGGTAGTTTTATATATATATGAATCGAATGATGTTATGAACATCATTACTACCTCATGTTTAGTAGGTAAACCTACTGTAAATGATGAAAAAATAACTTGAGCTTCAAAGGATCTTTGATGGCTTGGAAGTTCTTAAAATAGAATCATGACACAAAAACAAGTTCAAGTAAGATTATTACTCGAATTAAGATAGTTATAGTTATAGAAATTGAATCAAAGCTTGAATATGAATATTACCTTGATTTAAAAAGATAGCCTACTGTAAATAACAAAGGTTTCTTGATCTTAGATGATTGCTTGGAATGGATTAGGAAACTTGGAAGTAAACTTGTAAACTTGGAAGTGTTCTTGATGTGTTCTTGAGTAATTGTTTATATGATGATTATAGGTAATAACCAAAGCTTGTATTTGATGATTTTTTACTGGAAAAATAGTAACTTAGACGTTCATGGAAGAGTGTGTATGTTTTGAGAGAGAATTGGGAAGAAAATTGGAAGTGAAATGGAGTAGGTGGTGAGTGGTGAAGATGAGTGGGGTTAAAAGGAGTTCTTGTTTTTGTTTCCTTGCTCATAAGTCATGTTAGTTGTCTAATTGTTGGTTCCACATGTTTGTTTACTATTTAGGGCTGCTAAGAGCTGAATTATTATGTGTATATACCAATAGTATATACGTCTAGGAGCTGGGTATTGTATGAGTATGAATATGGTTGCATACGAGTAGAATTGTTGATGAAAATGAATGAGAATGCAATTGTAAGCATTTTTGTTAAGTAGAAGTACTTTGATATGTGTTTTGAAGTCTTTCAAAAGTGTACTTATACATCTAAATACACTACATGTATATACATTTTAACTGAGTCGTTAAGTCATCGTTAGTCGTTACATGTAAGTGTTGTTTTGAAACCTTTAAGTTAACGATCTCATTTAATGTTGTTAACCCATTGTTTATTATATCTAATGAGATGTTAAAATATTACATTATCAAGATATTATGATGTATGAATATATCGTAATATGATATATATACATTAAAATGTCGTTACAATGATAATCGTTACGTATATGCCTCGTTTCAAAATTCTTAAGTTAGTAGTCTTGTTTTACATATGTAGTTCATTGTTAACATACTTAATGATATATATAATTATCATTTTATCATGTTAAATATAGTGTAACAATATCTTAATATGATACATATGTATTTAGTAAGACGTTGTAAAAACGATAATCGTTATATATATCGTTTCGAGTTTCTTAACTTAGTAGTCTCATTTTTATGTATATAACTCATTGTTAATATACTTATGAAGATACTTACTTATCATAATCTCATGTTAACTATATGTATATCCATATATATATCGTGATGTCATTTTTACAAGTTTTAACGTTCGTGAATCGCCGGTCAACTTGGGTGGTCAATTGTCTACATGAAACTCATTTCAAATAATCAAGTCTTAACAAGTTTGATTGCTTAACATGTTGGAAATAGTTAAACATGCAAATATAGTTTTCAATTAATATATAATCATGGAAAAGTTTGGGTCACTACATCTATCATACTTAAAGGTATGGGGATGTGAAGCTTACCCTAAGCGTTACGTCCCTAATAAGTTGAATGCTCGATCCACGAAGTGTATCTTCATAGGATATCCAAAGGATGATATGGGATACTATTTCTATGATCCATCCGAGCAAAATGTATTTGTTGCTCAGAAGGCTGAATTCCTTGAAACTAAGTTCCTAATGGAAGGTAATAGTGAAAGGAAGATAGATCTTGAAGAGGTTTAAGATCAAATAGATGATACATAATTGGTTGACACTAGCACTCAACATGAAAATGTTGAGAATGATCAAATTGATGATCAAAGTATACAAGACGTTCGCAGATCTGGTAGGATTAGTAATCCTCCTGAGAGATATGAGTTTCTCATGGATGGTTGCTATGTGGTTGATTTGGATGAACCAACAAACTACCAAGATGCTTTATCAAGGATTGATAAAGATAAATGACAGGAAGCCATGAACGCGGAGATGCAATCCATGTATGACAACCAAGTTTGGGAACTTGTTGCACAACCTACTGGCTCAAGGCTAGTTGAGTGTAAATGGCTTTTCAAGATGAAAACCGACATACATGGTAACTTTGATACATACAAAGCTAGACTTGTAGCAAAAAGTTTCACTCAAACTCAAGGGGTTGACTATGATGAAACTTTTTTGCCTATGGCAATGCTAAAGTTTATTAGGATATTATTTGCCATTGCTGCTCATTATGATTATGAAATATGGCAAATGGATGTCAAGACCGCTTTCCTAAATGGATATCTTGAGAAAGATGTCTATATGGTTCAACCTGAAGGTTTTGTTGATCTGAAATATCCTAAAAAGGTATGCAAGTTAAAGAAATCAATCTACGGATTGAAACAAGTATCTAGAATGTGGAACCATCGTTTTAATAAGGAGGCCAAGAAATTTGGCTTCATTAAAATGGTGATGAAGCTTGTGTATACAAGAAAGCTAGTGAGAGCACTATCATGTTCCTTGTACTATATGTGGATGATATATTGTTATTTGGAAATGATGTTCCGGCAATGCAAGGTGTTAAAACTTGGCTAAGTAAATGCTTCTCCATTAAGGATCTTGGAGAAGCACAATACATTTTGAGGATTGGGATCTACAGGGATAAATCCAAAAAACTGATAGGTTTAAATCAAAGTGCATACATTGAAAAGGTCTTGAAGAGGTTCAAGATGGAGAACTCTAAGAAAGGTTTGGTACTAATTCAAAGAGGAATGCTCCTCAGTTCATCTCAGTACCCTACCACGAAAGATGAACAAGAGAGAATGAAGAAAGTCCCGTACACATCTGCTATTGGGTCAATCATGTATGCAATGATATGTACTAGACCAAATGTGTCATGCGCTCTTAGCTTGACAAGTAGATACCAGAATAACCCAGGAAACAATCATTGGATTGCGGTTAAAAGTATATTGAAATACCTTAGAAGGACTAAGGATATGTTTCTAATATATGGTTCTGGTGAGGAGGAACTCGCAGTAAAAGGTTACGTGGACGCGAGTTTCCAAACTGATCGAGATGATTCTCGATCACAATCCGGTTATGTCTTCACATTAAATGGAGGTGCGGTCTCCTGGAAGAGTTCAAAACAGGATGTTGTTGCTTTATCCACTACAGAGTCGGAGTACATTTCCGCCTCATTGGCAGCTCAAGAAGCTGCATGGATGAAGAAATTCATCGATGACTTAGGAGTAGTCCCTTCCATTCAGGACCCTCTTGAGATCTTTTGTGACAACGAGGGTGCGATTGCTCAAATCAAGGAACCTCGTGCTAACCAAAAGACCCGTCACATTGAGCGGAGATTCAACTACATAAGAGATGAAGTTGAAAAGGGAAAGATATGTATTCGCAAAGTTCACACAGATCTTAATATAGAGTATCCACTCACGAAGCTCTTACATTGTGCAAAACATCAAGGGCATGTTAGTGCATTAGGGCTTCGATATTCTAGTGATTGGTTGTGATATGTTTTATGTATTTTAACGGAACGAAGTGGTTCAAACTCATTAATATAATTATGGTGTTAATTTATTAATCTTGAGTCATGTTCCTATTTTGCATATTTTATCCATGAATAAGCTATTATTCTAAAAATTCGTAGTCGATCACATTTGTGGGAGCAAGTGTGAGGTTTAGACTATTATTGGTATACATTCACGGGATGAATGTGGGGCAAGGTTGCAACCAAGGTTCATAGATATTTGTGGGATGCAAATATTGGAAGACCCGCCCTCAAGATTTACTAAATGGAGTCTTTGTGGTTGATCACATGTAATCTTGAGTAAAGGCGAATATCATTGTATCCTCTGACTTGAGATACATATTGGGTTTGGATATTTACCGAGTATTACGCCTTGATTCTTTCCTTCGCTATTCTGAAATATGGTAGTTCATAAGGAAGAGCTCAGGTATAATACAAGGTATATATTTAGGACGTATGTAGTCAAGATGGAATTTGTCCTTATTATTCATTGAGAGTCAGATGTTTAAGGCCTGATAAAGTTAAATCTAGAAGAGAGTGATCACTCTGTGTCTCTTGGATTTAACATGACATCTAGGACAAAAGGATGTAATGAAAGATTCACCTATTCATATTCGAGATGGGAACTCAAAAGGGATGATGTTATTGAATGGCACAAAGTCATAACATATTGGGGGTGATGGACGGTCGTTAGGTGGTATTCATCACTTGCATTAATTTCTTAAGTTTCTCGTGCAAGTGGGAGATTGAAGGTATTTCGTATGCCCGAGAGACATATTAAATTAACGCGGCTAATATGTTTTGATCCAAGTTAGGTCATACCCAATAACAAGCTTACCGACACCTTATTCATATTTGATCTTAACGATTGGATCATTGATCAAATATGCGACACTTGAATTTTAAGAAAAATGGTTTTCTAATATATTACTTGATGTGTATATAAATTATGAAATAATTTATATAATTAAAACTTAATTATTTATAGGTTAAATAATTAATTATGTTATATTACATTTTATAAAATTGGTTTTATATAAAATGTATACATAACAAATAAATGTGCAAGTTTATAAAATGTGTTTATGAAAACTAGTTTTATAAAACTATTTTATAATAGACATGGAAGTGGCATTAGGAGTTCCATTGAGCATGCCATTTGACTAGCCATGTGTGTGGTTACTTCAATAATCAAGAGGCATAAGTACCAATACTTGTTGGAGACTACACATACATGCAAAACACATCAAAACACTTCAAAAAAAACTGCACAAAACTCCATAGATTCTACTGTCTGGCCGTGAGCTTTTGTGAGGGAGAAAGGGTTCTCAAACCCTTTTTTTTTTTGCAAGCTAAATTCAAGTGTTATTAAATCCTAACCAAAGTACAAGGTGTTGGTATTAAAAGCTTGGGATATTACAACTTGAGGCTTTACATTTTGGAGCTTGATTCATCATCATCTTCATCACTATCAATTACCAAGCTTGGAGTAGGTATAACCTCCTTACTATCTTATAGTTTGTAAGTATATATCACAACTTGATCCTTCTTAGGATTTAACTTTAAATGGTTAAAGATTAACAAGTTCTAAAATGGTAATTTACACGCTTCCGCTAAGTTTAATTCTTAAAATGTTTTAAGTGTTATGAACTTGTTAAATCCCAATAATGGTATCTAGAGCCGAAGTTGTTGAAATATGCTTCGAGATGGTTATTAAACTCATTATATATTTTGCATTTTATGTACATGCATGAAAGTAAAATGCAAAAATTATATGTTTGGGTGGGAGATGTCAAAGCTAAGGGGTATAAAATACTATTAAATTTTACAAGTAAACACTATTAAATACGATACAATTTTACACAAGATATTTATTTATTTAGAGAATGGATATACTTAAACCTTGCTACAACACTTATAGGCAGTGTACCTAATCGTACAGTAGTGTAGTTTTTAGTAAGTCCGGTTCGTTTCACAGGGAAAATCTTTAAACAAAGCTTAACGCTATATTAGTTTAAATTTATAAAAATACAAATATATATATAAGTAATATTATTATTATAAAGGGGGTTTTTACCGTTTAATGACCGGTTTGTCGATTTTAAAACTTTAGTTGCAGTTAAAACAAAATGTAAAAATATTAAATAAATAAAAGACTTAATTTAAAGCGTAAAGTAAATAACGATAATGAAATTACGATAAATAAAAGTGCGATAAAATAAACTTGCGATAATTAAAAAGTACGATAATTAAAAGTGCAATTAAATACAATAACAATAAATAAAAGTGCGATAATTAGAAGTGTAATTAAATATAAAATAAAGGAAATTAAATATGAAATAAAATAATTATGCTTATTTAAACTTCCGTAATCATGATGTTTGACGTGTTGATTTTAGTTTTATGCCCATGGGTTAATTGTCCTTTGTCATGGATTATTTATTATGTCCGTCTGGTTTTTGTCCATAACAGTCCATCAGTCATAAATATAAAGTGCGAGTGTCCTCGTCAAATTATCCTTATACCCGAAGTTAAATATTCCAACTAATTGGGGACTTAAACTGTAACAAGGTTTTAATACTTTGTTTAATAATTACACCAGGATGTCGACTACGTGTAACCCAAGGTTTTAATACTTTGTTATCAATTATGCCAAGTGTCCTTGTACATAATTTAACCCCTGTTTTAATAATTCTAGTGGTTATTAATCCATTCCCGTGTCCGGTTAATGAACGATTATTCGTACATATAAATACCCTGCCCATCGTATCCGATCGAGTGTATATGGTTATTTATAGGGACGTCCAATTGTAAATCTTTATATTAACATTAACAAATTATCATTTAGTTAAACAAATATAAAGCCCATTAATAGCCCATAGTCTAATTTCCACAAGTGTCGTTCTTTTGTCCAAACCCCAATTATGGTACAAAGCCCAATTACCCAATTTTAGTAATTAGTCCAACATCATGATTACTTCGTTTTAAATAAGCATAATAATAACATAGCTACGAGACATTAAATTAAAAAGGTTGAACATAACTTACAATGACTAAAAATAGCGTAGCGTTACACGGACAGAATTGCGACTTACACCCTTACAACATTTGCTAACATACCCTTATTATTAGAAATTAAAATTAAAATTAAAATTAAAATATAAATATAAATATTACGTATAGATATATTGAGATAGAAAAAGATGTGTTTTTGTGGTGCACCAAAGCTCAATTTTTATAGGCATGTGGGCTGGAACTGTGCACCATGCAATCGTATGGATTTATGCCTTCCAGGCCATGCGATCGCATGGCCAGCTGGGGAGAGCCACATTTGGTTGTTTTCTTCTGCCGACGTTTATTTAAATATAATATAATATATATATATATTAATTTTAAGAATTAATTATATATTATATTATATTCATATGCATAGTTGACTTGTAATTTTTAGTCCGTTGCGTCGAGTGTTGAGAGTTGACTCTGGTCCCGGTTCTGGATTTTCGAACGTCCTTGCGAATAATTTAATATCTTGTACTTTGCGTTTTGAATCTTGAACTCTTGTAATTTTGAGTCGTTTCTTATCAATAATTGGAACCTTATTGATTGTATTTTGTACTTTTGAGCTTTTTGGTTGTTTGCGTCTTCAATTCGTCGAATCTGTCTTTTGTCTTCACCTTTTATTATTTAAACGAATATCACTTGTAAATAGGACAATTGCAACTAAAATCTTGTCTTTCTTGAGGAATAATGCTATGAAATATATGTTCGTTTTTAGCATTATCAAATATTCCCACACTTGAGCGTTGCTTGTCCTCAAGCAATATAGTCTTGAAATACAAGAATCACTTCTTTATTCTTCACACTTTGTACATCAGTGATTTCTTTACGGCGGTATAAACAATGGTAGTAACGATATGGTTTACAGTCCCACATGACTATAAAAATTTAGATCCATTAAGGAAATTGGATCTTTATGAAAACATTTGATCTTTTGAAAATTAAATCTAGCTTTTACCCTAGATAAGTTTTCCGGAATAACCCTCCACCGGTGTTTGCAAATTATTCTTATTTTTTTTTTTTTGGGTTTGGTGGGTTTTAGATTTGAAAATTTTGGCTCAAAACTTATGGTTTTGTGTCACCCACTTGCTAACCTTGTATTAGGAAAGCAACACGTCCAGTATACTTGCTCCGTATATTACCTTTCGGTAAACTACTTGTAAAGGAAAGCGTTGGAAAAGCAACTGTTAAGGCAATGTCCTCTGACATGCTTTTGATTACGGTCTATAACGTGTCGGACGCAATTACTATCCTTTGTAGGAGCAATAGTAAAGCTCACCCTTATAATTTTTTCGGTCTGGCACAAGGTCCTGTCTTTGACCATGCTATGCAACCACCGTTCTTACGATTGACACCCGATTTGGTTCAGATGACCTAATGAATTCCAGATGAATTCCTAGGATTTTACGTTCAATGGTAATGAACGCATTGAAAATGGGTTTTCAGAAAACAAATCAGTTTATAATTTGATCAAAATATTTTCTCGTTCAAGCTCGAGTTTAGATATCATTGAATTCCATGAGTTTGTAATTCTCAATCTTTAAGGTCAATCTCTAGGATTGAGTAATATCAGTCTTAAAAGCTGATTTTTTTGATCTTTAAAGGAGATTATCCTTTCTGAGGGTCTGATTCATTAGTCTTTTCAAGCTAATTTGCACGGTGCCCCCCATTTTACAAGACAGATCCTCTCATGGTTAGGATAAGTCTGACCACTTGGCGACCCTGTTTGATGCTGAGGTCCGTGAATTTCCTGCTGATTTTAGTGATGACTTTTCTAGGTTTTTCGTTAACCTACAGCTGGTCTGGACGACAACTTCATGACCTAAATCAAGAAGCGCGTGTCTTTTTCGGAAGACTTTACTTCCTTTTAATGATGGAATTGATTCTTCGTGTAGATCCATCTTTTCTTTTCTTTCATCGGGTAAAACAGTTAATTATCGTCCAAAACAAAAGTATTTTCAATTATTTGTACAAAAATATGTGATATATATTTTGAATAACTAGGTGAAAATTTCCCACACTTGGCTTTTATTTTCCTTTTTATTGTCCTCTATTCCATTTTAAATGAATTCTAACATTTTGGTTTGTTTCTCAATTTATGTCCTTTCCGAGGTAACAATAATTTCGGTGTTAACACCTAGTTTTATCGTTCATAAATATGTAAAAACATGATTTTGAGTTCATTTAATTGAAAATTTTGAAAAGTTTTACTAGAATTGGGTAGTCAGTATATAAGACTAGGGCTGTTCTTTATTATCAGAGAGCACTAGATTCTAATACAACTACTACTTTACTAGTATTTCTAATGGTAACCAAGTGTATAAAGTAAAAATTTTAAAATCCGAAAGAATTTAACCCCTTCCTACACTTAAGATCTTGCAATGCCCTCATTTGCAAGAAATCAGCAATAATTTAAATTATTGAGGGTGATTAGCGTAAAAATGATTAAATTTTACCAAAGTTTCCAAACATATTGGAGTTTGTTTGCTGAATGATAAATGGTGCATATCATTTGTTCATTTCGTCTGTTGTTACATCACATTTATTTGTCATCTTGTTGTCAAAATTAGTAGCTTTTGCTGAACTTAATGCCAGTCTTTGAAAATACGCTGTTTTACCCTGTTTTGTACAATTTACAATATACATACATACAAATATAAACATGCATGACAATTTGAAATGGGACTTAATATCCCACTTTCAAATCCTAAATGTGAAATATTAGTACACAATAATAATAAAAATGATAAAGATTACATAAGTATATTCAATAACATAAGTTTAAACATGAATAAGTAAAAAGATAAAAACATAAAAATCATATAAATAACCAAATGGAACTAAATCAGTCTGGATATAGGTTCCAGTCCATCTCGTCAGGTGGGTTCCATTGTTGGTTATAGGTGTTCTGATAGGCTTGGTTATAGTCATACCGGTTAAAGGGTGGTCGGATATCGGGGCTATGTGGCGGAAAATGAGCAGGTCGAGTAGGTACATAGTTATTTGGTACCTGATATGATAGCTGGCTCATGATTTGGTGCTGATGAACTAACCATCTATCGTGTTGGCGTCGCCTATAATCCTCGTATACTCGCTCGGAGTTCCACTGCTCATACATACTATGTCTGGCCGCGTTCGACATTGCTTCCTCATCTATACGAACGCGGACGTCAAGAATAGCATCTCGAAAGACATCCCTAATATCTTCCGCCTCCTCCATTTCCTCGTCTGAGCCTCTCTCTACCTGAGGATGAGATCCCTCATAGGGTACTGCCTGGTTACGTCTACTTTTCAATACCTTAGCACCCATATAAACTTTCAATCCTAAGGGCTCAACCTGTTCTCTACAAAGCTGTAATGGACCTCCTTGGTTCCTATCAATACCTAAATACTCTCCAATGAGAGTAACAAAAATACCTCCTCCTATTATACTCCCATCCTGCATTCCCTCTACCATTTTAGATAAATAAAAAGCAACACAGTAAGGGATATTGACAAAGCTTCTAGGATCCCGAATACACTTTAGGTAGAATAAATCATGTAAGGTAATTTTTTCTTTATTGTGACCTCTCTGTGTAATCGAGTTAGCCAAAAATCTATGAATAATATGAAGCTCGGCTCTGTCAATATGTGTATAGGAGTGTCCTCCTGCTCGTGTAAAAACATCAAAATGTGACATACGCCTCCAAATGGCGTCAGCGTCAAAGTTGCTATCTACCCTTTCACCATAATGAATCAAGTTTGTACAATCGGGTAGTAGCAACTCACCAGGAGTATATATCTATAAAGCCCTGGCCATGTCCAGCATGGACATTCTGTACATCCTACCGCCAAGGATAAACCTAAGAAATCTTCTATCATCTATTCTAACTATATTTGTATCAAGTGATACAGTACTCATCAACTCAACACACCATTCCTTATATACAGGTCTACGAATGGTGAAAAGACGTTCCCAATCTGTAAAAGAAGAACTGCCATACCTTTGTGTCATAACCCGTCCTTAACCATAAGAACGTGTTAGATAACGTATGATTTCATTGCGAGGTATTGACCTCTATATGCGACATTTTTAAAAAGGAAAACTGCATATATTATACATTACAAACCAAACCATTATTTTTGTTACAAGCTTTAGACAATAAAAAGATGATTATCGTTTAACGATAATCTTCGACTTACAAACTTTACAAATGATAATAACAACACGATTTCTAGCATATTTTACAACACACGTCCTCGGATATGCAGTTTTATTTTTGACACAAATATGAGTACGCATGATCCTGCTTAGATTCAACATAATGCAGCGGAAGCTTTAATTATCACCTGAGAATAAACATGTTTAAAAACGTCAACATAAAGTTGGTGAGATATAGGTTTAGTGCGCAGCAATATATATATATAGACCACAAGATTTCGTATATAAACATTTCAATAAAAATATTCTAAGTGGTTGAGCACTTGGTAACCATACTTAACATTTTCACGTCGCATATTCCCTTTAATATGAAATCTTACTACACCGTACCAAGTGTAGTCACAAAACGAAGTACTGTGCAACCGTTGAATACTGGTCGTCCAGTCCGATTGGGGTTGTCAGGCCCGATAGATCTATCAACAAGATTCGCGTTTACAATACCGCTGTAAATAATAGTTACCAAGCTACAGGGAAGTATGCCAGTGGTACAACTCAACGTAGAATATATTTTTCAGTTACTTGTGTCCATATCGTAAAACATAAAATACATGTATTCTCATCCCGAAATATTTAGAGTTTAAAAGTGGGACTATATACTCACTCTTGTCTTGATGATATATATATTTTGACTCGGTCTTCCGGTTGATATCACGAACCTATCCATATATAATATATCAATATGTTTTCATTTTAAAACAAACGTTATATATATATATACTTGTTATACTTTTAATATTTTGAATATTTCCTTAGTCCGTAGTTAGCATTCCGATGTTAGTAATTCAATTTTTAATGGTTCATTTTTAGATGTTTAATATACCCGCAATAAACAAAACCCCCAACGAAATAAATAAAACCCCATCGTATATGTATTGGTCGAGATTAATCTTGACCCATGGTACCGGTGTTGTCAAATGACGTGTTGCGTACATAAAGTACCGGTGTTGTCAAATGACGTGTTGCGTACAATCATGGGATCTTATGATTAATCTCCTCGTGTTGTTTACGGGTGATCCTGAACCATATAAAATTGAATTATAAGTACATATATATAAAATATCATGTTATCTTAGAAATATGTGATTTATATCATTTTTTTCCAATTGATCCCGTAGTTGAAATGATCTAGGATAACCAATTTTGTTTCGGTCATAGTTTCTTCGTTACAAATCCGTTTTCGTTGATTCAAATTGCCATCTTCTTGGATCGAGTTCTTCTTTAAGACTATGAACTGTAAATACCTTGGTTTGTATTCAAAATCATACGGCATAAGTGAAACATTAGTGAAACATATGAAGTTAAACATTTTTGTTACAACAAAATCATTTAATGACCATTTTTCTAAAAATACTTATACTTTGAAAAACCAAGTTTTACCTTGTTAAATTAGCATATACATAAGTTATATTACAGGTCTTGAAGTATTTTAAAAGTTAAGTTAGAAGGATCTATTTAGTTTGCAAACAAGTTTGAAAACATTCAAACTATGTTCTTGTTGTTAAACTTTTGTACCACAAAATAAGATAGCTATATATATATGAATTGAATAAGGTTATGAACATAGATTCTACCTCAAGTTCCTTGGATAAGTTTGCTGTAAAAGAGGAGTAAGAAGCTAGAATCAAAAGGGTGATAGAAGTGGATGAAAGATTGGAAGTAAGTTGGTGTTCTTGGAGGGTTTTCTTGAAGGGTTTTTGTATGGTTTTCTTATGGTGTTTTAGTATGGTTTTTGAAGCTAGATCTTTATGGAACTTTGCTGGATTGTTATGGAGTTTAGAGAGTAAGAAAGAGTGTGTGTTTTTAGTTAAGAGATTGAAGTAAAAATGAATCAAAAATGATGATACATATATACTCCTAAAAATGTGATCTTTAAGGATAACATGACAAAATTTTAGTTTGTATTTTTGTAATTAGTCTTGCAATGATTCAAAAGTAATTACCTTATACATAAGGCATGAATAAGGGCTGGTTAGGTGGTGATTTGATGTGTATATACCAATAGTAAATACGTATAGAAGCTTGGTATGATACGAGTACAAATACTCTAGGTATACGTATAGAAATTTTGTGAAAAATGGAATGAGGATTCAAATATAGCTATCTTTTGTGAATACACTTATATGGTTTTATGTATTTAAGTCTTTAAAAGTGATTAAATACATTACTTATACAATATATGTATAAACATTATATGTCTTAAGTATTTATGTCAAATAACGTTACATATAGTTATCGTTTTGAAAACTTAAGTTAGTAGTTTCAAAATACACATATAACTTGTTGTTATTAATACAAAATGAGATATTAAAACATTTATTAATCATGTTAAATATGTATATATACATTTATATACACAAACGTATAATTATCATATATTGTATAGTTCGTGATATCATCGGTCAAACTAGACGGTCAAACGTTGTGTAAAACTCTTTTCGGAAACATAAGTCTCAACAATTTGGATTGCTTATCAAGTTGGTAATGTTTAATTTATGTAAATATCAATCTTATAAGTATAGAACGATCGAAAAAGTGCGGGTCGTTACATTACCTCCCCGTTAAATAAATTTCGTCCCGAAATTTTAAAATTGTACCTATTTTGCGTCATCGAGAAACAAGTGTGGATACTTTTGCTTCATCTGATCCTCTCGTTCCCAAGTAAACTCGGGACCTCTTCTAGCATTCCAACGAACCTTAACAATCGGTATATTGCTCTGTTTGAGCTTTTTAACTTCACGGTCCATGATTTCGATTGGTTCTTCGACGAATTGTAGTTTCTCGTCGACATGGATTTCTTCAAGAGGAATGGTAAGGTCTTCCTTTGCAAGACACTTCTTAAGGTTCGAGATGTGAAAGGTATTATGTACTCCGGCGAGTTGTTGCGGTAACTCGAGTCGATAAGCTACCGGTCCAATGCGTTCGATGATCTTGAACGGGCCTACGTACCTTGGGTTCAGTTTACCCCTTTTGCCGAAACGTATTACACCTTTCCAAGGTGACACCTTTAGCATAACCATGTCCCCAACCTGAAACTCTAATGGTTTCCTTCGAACATCGGCGTAGCTCTTTTGGCGACTACGGGATGTTTTCAATCTCTCCTTGATTTGTACTATCTTCTCGGTCGTTTCGTGTATGATCTCGGGACCAGTTAAATGTCGATCTCCTACTTCATTCCAACAGATAGGAGATCTACACTTCCTTCCGTACAATGCTTCGAATGGCGCAGCTCCAATGCTCGCATGATAACTATTATTATACGAGAATTCTGCTAACGGTAGATATTTATCCCATCCGTTTCCAAAATCGATCACACATGCCCTGAGCATGTCTTCGAGAGTCTGAATCGTTCTCTCACTCTGTCCATCGGTTTGTGGATGATATGCGGTACTCATATCCAAACGAGTTCCTAGTGCCTCCTGTAGTGATTGCCAGAATTTTGAGGTAAATCTACTATCACGATCGGATATAATGGAAATAGGTATTCCATGCCTTGAAACAACTTCCTTTATATACAATCGTAATAGTTTCTCCATTCTATCCGTTTCCTTTATAGGCAAGAAATGTGCAGACTTGGTGAGACGATCAACAATCACCCAAATGGTGTCGTATCCCCAGGCAGTCTTTGGTAACTTCGTGATGAAATCCATGGTAATACCGTCCCATTTCCATTCTGGAATTTCTGGTTGTTGAAGTAACCCTGACGGCTTCTGGTGTTCTGCTTTGACTTTGGAACAAGTTAAACATTCCCCAACATATGTTGCAACGTCTGTCTTCAAATTAGGCCACCAATAATGCGTCTTAAGATCTTGGTACATCTTTCCAACTCCAGGATGTATCGAATATCTTGTCTTATGTGCCTCGTTCAATATCAACTTCCTTAATCCACCCAACTTCGGTACCCAAATACGATTTGCAAAATATCGAATTCCATCTTCCCGCATAACGAGTTGCTTCTCATACTTCTTCATTATTTCATTTCCTATATTTTCTTTAGTAAGTGCTTCTCGTTGAACTTCTTTGATTTGTGAGTTGAGATTCATGCGAATTTTTATGTTCATCGCTCGTACTCGAATTGGTTCTCGTTCCTTTCTGCTTAGAGCGTCGGCCACCACGTTCGCTTTCCCGGGATGATAACGAATTTCACAATCATAGTCATTTATTAACTCGACCCACCTACGTTGCCTCATGTTCAATTGTTTCTGATCAAAAATATGTTGAAGGCTTTTATGATCAGTAAACACAGTGAATTTAACCCCATACAAGTAATGTCTCCACATCTTCAATGCAAACACGACTGCTCCCAGTTCTAGATCATGCGTCGTATAATTCCGCTCGTGAATCTTCAATTGTCGGGATGCAAATGCAATTACTTTCTTTCGTTGCATAAGAACACAACCAAAACCTTGTCGCGAAGCGTCACAATATATTTCAAAATCATCGTTCCCTTCAGGTAACGATAAAATAGGCGCCGTAGTTAACTTCTTCTTCAATAATTGAAATGCGTTCTCCTGCTCCGAGGTCCATTCGTATTTCTTCCCTTTTTGCGTTAATGCTGTCAACGGCTTAGCTATTCGAGAAAAATCTTGAATAAACCTTCTATAATAACCGGCTAAACCCAAAAATTGGCGTATCTGTGTTGGTGTCTTAGGAGTCTCCCATTTTTCAATAGCTTCAGTTTTTGCTGGATCAACCTGAATTCCTTCGCTATTAACAACATGGCCAAGAAATTGCACTTCTTTCAACCAAAAAGCACACTTAGAAAATTTAGCATATAGCTGTTCTTTTCTTAACAACTCCAATATCAACCTTAAATGCTCTTCATGCTCTTGCTCACTCTTGGAATAGATAAGAATATCATCAATGAAAACGATAACAAACTTATCTAAATACGGACTACAAACTCGATTCATGAGGTCCATGAATACAGCTGGCGCATTCGTCAATCCAAACGGCATAACCAAAAATTCGTAATGACCATAACGTGTCCGAAAAGCAGTTTTCGGAATATCCTCTTCTTTGACGCGTAGTTGATGATAGCCCGATCTTAAGTCGATTTTCGAATAAACACATGATCCTTGCAATTGATCAAATAAGTCATCAATTCTCGGTAGTGGATACCGATTCTTGATAGTTAACTTATTTAATTCACGATAGTCTATACACATCCTAAAAGATCCATCTTTCTTCTTAACAAACAAAATTGGAGCTCCCCACGGTGAAGTACTCGGTCGTATGAATCCACGGTCCAGTAATTCTTTTAACTGACTTTGAAGTTCTTTTAACTCGGACGGTGCAAGTCTATATGGAGCACGAGCCACTGGTGCAGCTCCTGGTACTAAATCTATTTGAAATTCTACCGATCTAAATGGAGGTAATCCCGGCAATTCTTCCGGAAAAACTTCAGGAAAATCTCTTGCCACAGGCACGTCGTTGATGCACTTTTCTTTCTTTTCGACTTTATTAACATGTGCTAAAATAGCGTAACATCCCTTTTCTAAACACTTCTTGGCTTTCAAACAGCTAATGAGTTTTAGCTTTGAATTACCCTTCTCTCCATAAATCATCACTGGCATTTTATCCTTACCAGGAATACGAATTGCCTTCTTGGCACAAACAACTTCCGCTCCTATTTTGGACATCCAGTCCATGCCGACTATTACATCAAAACCTCCTAATTCTACGGGTATTAAGTCGATTTTAAACGTTTCTCCGGCTAGATTTATTTCACAATCACGACAAATTTTATCGGCTTTAATTAGCTTACCATTAGCTAACTCAATCAAGTACTTAGCATCTAGAGGTAATGATGAACAATTCAATTTAGTGTAAAAATTTATACACACGTAACTTCTATCGGCGCCAGTATCAAATAAAATAGATGCTGATAAGTTATTAATGGTAAACGTACCCGTAACAAGTTCCGGGTCTTCTCGTGCCTCTCTAGCATTAATAACAAACGCTCTTCCACGTGCAGGTCCGCCATTCTGATTCGGGCACTGGCTCTTATAATGACCTTGTTTTCCACACCCAAAACAAGTAATGTTAGCCAAAGCAGTTCTATTTGCGTTGGTGGCAGGAGTCTTGTTGCCATTTGTAACGAGAGCCTTACAATCTTCCGCAAGATGACCTTGTCGATTACACTTGGTGCATAACACACTACAGTAACCAAAGTGATGTTTGTGGCAACGGTTGCATAAAGGATTTTGTCCTTTATAACCAAAGCTTAAACCACTACCCGCACCTTGCGTGTTTTCTTGTTTCTTAAAAGATTGTTGTTGGTTACCTCGATCATAATTTCCATTCCACTTTCTTTTGTTACCTGATACCTTCACATCAGTATTGGATACTTTCTTATCCATGATGACCTGATCCATTAGCTCGTTTGCCATGGTTATAGCTTCATGAATTGTCTTAGGTTTCGATGCTGTAACATTTGCCTTGACCTTTTTGGGCAAACCAGCTTTGTACATTTCAATCTTCCGTTCTTCGGTTGGAACCAATTCAGGACATAGCAAAACTAATTCCATGAATCGCTGGTTGTAGTTGGTGATTTCAGTACCAACCACCTTCAAACTTCGTAACTCATCTTCTAACTTAATAACCTCATTCCTTGGACAATACTCGGTGATTATCATTGCTTTGAATTCTTCCCATGGAGTATCATAAGCTACATCTCCTCCTACCGCCTTCACATAATTCTTCCACCATGTGAGTGCACTATCTTGTAAAGTGCACGATGCAAACTTGATCATGTCTTTTTCATCACAACCGCTGATTTTGAACACCGTCTCCATCTTTTCTATCCATCGGGTTAAACCGATAGGTCCTTCCGTTCCACTGAATGATGATGGTTTGCAAGCTTGGAACGTCTTGTAGGAGCATCCTACACGAGGATTTGGATTAACTGCAGCAGCTCTTGCAGCCTCAACCCATAACATTCTGTCGTTCACTCGCTGGTTGATGAGTTCCTCGAGTTCTTGTTCCGTCATTCGATTCAATCGCGCCATTTCCTAATGAAAGAAAATAATTATTCACATGGATTATTATAGATGTAGTGTGTATTTATAGTACATTATAGCTTATTAATAATATGAACTAGGTATTATTATAAAAGCCTTTTCTTCTTATTAGCGTTTTATAATTATATCTTGGGTAGTACCTACCCGTTAATGTTCATACTTAATAGCTTAGTACAGAATCAATTACTACAATCTAAATAATACTTAACCATGGAAAATTATTGCATTTCATACTTCAATATTTTACATATGCTTATCTTACATCGAACATTAAGCAAACCACACTATTAATATTATACAAAACATTATTCGGTTCCATGGTTTGACACAGCAGCGCATCGTTTGATCTATTTTCTAGGACGTTTAGACACAAAGATTTGCTTAATGCTTATCCTAACTGTCTGCCTATATTTTGGCTGTGGGACTGAAGAACTGGATGCCGGGACAGAACGAATAGGAATAGCGGGGATAGGGGTGGTAGTGTTGAGTGGAATTGGTGCCACATTATTCTCATTAAACTCGGGATTTGGATTTTCTAATTCATTAGCCTTTCGTTTCTTTCCTAGTTCGAACTCGTCTTTTGTAATTTCCTGTATTTCTTCCTCGGGTTCACTTTCCTCCTCGGGTTCACTTTCCTCCTCGGGTTCACTTTCCTCCTCGGGTTCACTTTCCTCCTCGGGTTCACTTTCCGGGTTCTCTATAGTTGGTTCATCCGGAATTTGTGAGTCTTCCCCAAGGATATCATTTTCGTCATCGGACAGGTTAATGACTGGAACGCCATCTGAAGATTCTGATTCGGAGTCGTTGATTGTGATAACAATTTTTGAGCTCGACATCTATCACACAACAACTAACCCATTAGTACTTATATAATATTTACATATAAATTTTAACCAACAGTGATAAGCAATGGTTTTTTTTTTGTTTTTTTTTTTTAAAATCAGACCCGGTCAAAGTCCAGACTTTACTAATGTATCCTAACGACTTCTCGGTTAGACACACTAATGCAAACCTGGTTCGCTAAGACCAACGCTCTGATACCACATGTCATAACCCGTCCTTAACCATAAGAACGTGTTAGATAACGTATGATTTCATTGCGAGGTATTGACCTCTATATGCGACATTTTTAAAAAGGAAAACTGCATATATTATACATTACAAACCAAACCATTATTTTTGTTACAAGCTTTAGACAATAAAAAGATGATTATCGTTTAACGATAATCTTCGACTTACAAACTTTACAAATGATAATAACAACACGATTTCTAGCATATTTTACAACACACGTCCTCGGATATGCAGTTTTATTTTTGACACAAATATGAGTACGCATGATCCTGCTTAGATTCAACATAATGCAGCGGAAGCTTTAATTATCACCTGAGAATAAACATGTTTAAAAACGTCAACATAAAGTTGGTGAGATATAGGTTTAGTGCGCAGCAATATATATATATAGACCACAAGATTTCGTATATAAACATTTCAATAAAAATATTCTAAGTGGTTGAGCACTTGGTAACCATACTTAACATTTTCACGTCGCATATTCCCTTTAATATGAAATCTTACTACACCGTACCAAGTGTAGTCACAAAACGAAGTACTGTGCAACCGTTGAATACTGGTCGTCCAGTCCGATTGGGGTTGTCAGGCCTGATAGATCTATCAACAGGATTCGCGTTTACAATACCGCTGTAAATAATAGTTACCAAGCTACAGGGAAGTATGCCAGTGGTACAACTCAACGTAGAATATATTTTTCAGTTACTTGTGTCCATATCGTAAAACATAAAATACATGTATTCTCATCCCGAAATATTTAGAGTTTAAAAGTGGGACTATATACTCACTCTTGTCTTGATGATATATATATTTTGACTCGGTCTTCCGGTTGATATCACGAACCTATCCATATATAATATATCAATATGTTTTCATTTTAAAACAAACGTTATATATATATATATATACTTGTTATACTTTTAATATTTTGAATATTTCCTTAGTCCGTAGTTAGCATTCCGATGTTAGTAATTCAATTTTTAATGGTTCATTTTTAGATGTTTAATATACCCGCAATAAACAAAACCCCCAACGAAATAAATAAAACCCCATCGTATATGTATTGGTCGAGATTAATCTTGACCCATGGTACCGGTGTTGTCAAATGACGTGTTGCGTACATAAAGTACCGGTGTTGTCAAATGACGTGTTGCGTACAATCATGGGATCTTATGATTAATCTCCTCGTGTTGTTTACGGGTGATCCTGAACCATATAAAATTGAATTATAAGTACATATATATAAAATATCATGTTATCTTAGAAATATGTGATTTATATCATTTTTTTCCAATTGATCCCGTAGTTGAAATGATCTAGGATAACCAATTTTGTTTCGGTCATAGTTTCTTCGTTACAAATCCGTTTTCGTTGATTCAAATTGCCATCTTCTTGGATCGAGTTCTTCTTTAAGACTATGAACTGTAAATACCTTGGTTTGTATTCAAAATCATACGGCATAAGTGAAACATTAGTGAAACATATGAAGTTAAACATTTTTGTTACAACAAAATCATTTAATGACCATTTTTCTAAAAATACTTATACTTTGAAAAACCAAGTTTTACCTTGTTAAATTAGCATATACATAAGTTATATTACAGGTCTTGAAGTATTTTAAAAGTTAAGTTAGAAGGATCTATTTAGTTTGCAAACAAGTTTGAAAACATTCAAACTATGTTCTTGTTGTTAAACTTTTGTACCACAAAATAAGATAGCTATATATATATGAATTGAATAAGGTTATGAACATAGATTCTACCTCAAGTTCCTTGGATAAGTTTGCTGTAAAAGAGGAGTAAGAAGCTAGAATCAAAAGGGTGATAGAAGTGGATGAAAGATTGGAAGTAAGTTGGTGTTCTTGGAGGGTTTTCTTGAAGGGTTTTTGTATGGTTTTCTTATGGTGTTTTAGTATGGTTTTTGAAGCTAGATCTTTATGGAACTTTGCTGGATTGTTATGGAGTTTAGAGAGTAAGAAAGAGTGTGTGTTTTTAGTTAAGAGATTGAAGTAAAAATGAATCAAAAATGATGATACATATATACTCCTAAAAATGTGATCTTTAAGGATAACATGACAAAATTTTAGTTTGTATTTTTGTAATTAGTCTTGCAATGATTCAAAAGTAATTACCTTATACATAAGGCATGAATAAGGGCTGGTTAGGTGGTGATTTGATGTGTATATACCAATAGTAAATACGTATAGAAGCTTGGTATGATACGAGTACAAATACTCTAGGTATACGTATAGAAATTTTGTGAAAAATGGAATGAGGATTCAAATATAGCTATCTTTTGTGAATACACTTATATGGTTTTATGTATTTAAGTCTTTAAAAGTGATTAAATACATTACTTATACAATATATGTATAAACATTATATGTCTTAAGTATTTATGTCAAATAACGTTACATATAGTTATCGTTTTGAAAACTTAAGTTAGTAGTTTCAAAATACACATATAACTTGTTGTTATTAATACAAAATGAGATATTAAAACATTTATTAATCATGTTAAATATGTATATATACATTTATATACACAAACGTATAATTATCATATATTGTATAGTTCGTGATATCATCGGTCAAACTAGACGGTCAAACGTTGTGTAAAACTCTTTTCGGAAACATAAGTCTCAACAATTTGGATTGCTTATCAAGTTGGTAATGTTTAATTTATGTAAATATCAATCTTATAAGTATAGAACGATCGAAAAAGTGCGGGTCGTTACACTTTGAACCAAAAGCTGTCTAACACGGTCAGCTAGATGGACCGTTTCCAAAGGGGCCCAATCGATTACCCTTGGCACCTCTACATTGTTTGTTACCAATTTGAATTTGTTTCTTTGATATGTCTCGTAATCTCTCCATCTCCTATCAAATCTCAGATTAGGATGCAGAGTGTGCTCAGGAATCGTTGGGAATTCTACTGGCGGCCTCATTGGGAATACTATGAATTCATCAACAAACTGTACCGGATCATAATAAGGTATGTGCTGATCAGGCTGTTGTTGTGGTTCTTGTTGTGGTTCTTGTTCGTGTTGCATTTCTGGTTCTGGTTCTGGTGCTGGTGCTGGTCGTCTAGATGATGATGCTCCTGAACCTCCAGTATCGGCTTTCTGCAAAACACATTAAACACAAAATTTGTGCATCCAACTATGCATTAGTGTTAGCAAAATAACAACTTAAAACAATCACTATCACATGTTATATCAAAATTAAACTTATACACATTTTCACAATTTTTCACAATTCTACACTTTTCAAATAAGCACATATGAAAATGTATACAAAGTTCATAAGCATTTAACTCAAATAACATGTCAAAATAGTCATTACTAATAATTAAACAAGTCTCAAATGGCAAATATATCAAATTAATCAAGTTCATGAATTTTGGACTTAAAAAGTCCACTTTAATCTCCAAAAATCATGTTTAGGATCAATGTTTGGATCATTTAACTATCTAAACATGTTACACTACTCAATTTAGCAATAATTCATGACAAAAATCGGCCATAACCTGTTTATATCAAAAAGCCCCAAATTGCTCAAGAACACAAACCCTAGATTTCTAAAAAATTTGAAGTTTTTGGCTTCAAATCATGTTAAATAGCATCAATCTAGGTTATACATGCATAAAATACTAACAATTTAACATTAGTTACACTAGAAATTAACAAAATTGCATTAGGTAAAAAATTGGTAATTATCACAAAAACTAGGAATTTATAGAGTTTAGGGGTGTAATTTTTACCATTTTGCTGAAAAATGAGAATCTAGGCATGATTAGAGCAAGAAAAATGACGAATTACGGTGAAAAATGGCGAATTTTAGAGAGAATTTTGGGGTTGGTTCGTGTAAATGTGTGTATGTTTGTGTTGAAGAACAGGCCACTGAGCAATATGCTTCTGGCCAGATTTTAGCCTCCATGCGATCGCATGGCACCAAAGGCCAAACTCCATGTGATCGCATGGAGTCCCGGGTACAGTGTTTTCACCTTTTTTTTTTTTTTAATAAAACCTTATACTTTATAAAACATAAAATTAATTTAAAAGTTAAAATTTTGTTTCTTTTTAGGATGAGGGCGTTTCGGATCGATGTCCTAATCCGTCCCTCGACAAAATTTTAAAATTTGTCAAATCAAAGCGTGGTTTTAAAAGTAAAGATTTTTGGGTTTTTTAATGTTTTTGACATACTTTAATTCAATAAGATTAAAAATAAAGATAATAAAAGTTCTCGTCCCTTCCTCGGGTAAAGCAATTTCGGTTCAAAGACCTAGTCTTCTACTCACGACGAATTTTAAAAATCATATTTTTAACTTAATGAAATAAAGTAAATTTTTGTTTTTAAATTCACACAACTTAAATTTAAAAAATGCATAAAATTAAAAATTCACATTTTTTAAAAATTAAAAATTCACATCAAACTTATATTATATTTTTGTTTTTATACATACAAACTTAAAAATATCAATTGTTCAAATATTTACAATTTTAAATATATTAATTTAAAAAGTTTACAATATTAATTTAAGATTTATATATTAATTTTAAAAACATGGTAAAAAAATAAAATTAAAAATCTTTTTGGCTTTTATCCCACTTTAATCAATCAAATATTATCAAAAATATGCGCCCCTCTTTTCGGTAAAGTAATTTCGGATCCATGACCTAATTTAACTCATGACGAATTTTTGAAATATTTTGGGTTGATTGATTAAAGATATTTATACCTTAAGAATAAACGTTAAATTTCGCAGTGATGTAATAAATTTTTGTATGATATCAATAATTTCGGTCGCCAAACCTAATTTCATCGAATACCAATTTAATACTTTATAGCGAACAAATTAGCGTTTATTATTAAAAGGTTAAAAATAAAAATAAAAAAATAAAAACTGTACAGACTTACCTGTGAGATAGTATTCTTAGTGATACGATCTATCCCACTCATAAGATAGTCGGTTTAATTGATTTTCCATAGCTACATAGGCGTAACCTCGAGCATTCAGTGTTTTTTCTTCTAAACATATGAACGGTCCGTCTCTGCATAAAGTAACAAATTCGGTGTTTGAATAGGTTTGATTATTTGAACATTTACCTCCATGTGACCATTTTTCGCATTTGTGACATCTTTCTAGGTGTCGTGCTCTTCTTTTCGCTGCGGATTTTGATTTTCCTTTACCAAATTGTAACTTATTATCTTCGCATCTGGATTCTTTTCTTACTCCGTCCAATCTTTCTCGGATTACTGATACTATTTCACTCAGAAGTGTGTCATTATTACATTTAGTGATCAAAGCGTGTAGCATTAGACCATGGTTTAGTTCACAGGAAGTCTTCATTTCGTAAAAACCTAAAAAAAATAAAAATTCAGAATGGGGGGAGAAGACTAGTTCTTTAGGGTCTGCTAGGGAAAGACCATTCGGGTTCCATTTTCGAGAACTACATGAAAACAGACAATCTAACTCTAACAGAAATACATAATATCCTTTAAAGACTTGATTCTCCCCACACTTAGTTAGCTGTGGTATCGAAATTGTGATTAACTTCATTGTCAACTTCCATTGGACTATCTATGTAATGTTTAACTCTGTGACCATTAACTTTAAATTCAATCCCATTTGAATTTATTAATTCTATCGTTCTGTATGGGAAAACTCTTTTGACTATGAATGGTCCAGACCATCTTGATTTCAATTTTCCAGGAAATAGCTTGAATCGTGAATTGAAAAGAAGAACTCTGTCTCCTTCTTTAAATTCTTTTAAACTTCTGATTCTTTTATCATGCCATTTCTTCGTTCTTTCTTTATAGATTAATGAATTTTCGTATGCTTCATGTCTTAATTCTTCTAATTCGTTTAGTTGACTTAACCGTAGACGTCCAGCTTCATGTAAATCAAGATTACATGTCTTCAAAGCCCAAAATGCTCTGTGTTCAATTTCTACTGGAAGATGACATGCTTTTCCGTAAACGAGTTTAAAAGGTGTGGTTCCAATTGGAGTTTTGTAGGCTGTTCTAAAAGCCCAGAGTGCATCCTCCAATTTTATGGACCATTCCTTCGGATTTGATCCTACGGTTTTTTCTAGAATACGTTTTAAAGCTCGGTTGGTATTTTCAACTTGTCCACTTGTTTGTGGATGATATGCAGTGGAGATTTTATGAGTTACTCCATATCTTTTAAGAACTTTCTCAAGTTGATTATTACAGAAATGAGTTCCCCGATCACTTATTAAAGCTTTCGGTGTTCCAAACCTTGCAAAAAGACGTTTTAAAAAGTTGACTACAACTCGTGCATTGTTAGTTGGGAGAGCTTGTGCTTCCTCCCATTTAGATACATAATCAATGGCTACGAGAATATATAGATTATTATGAGATTTTGGAAATGGACCCATAATGTAAATACCCCAAATGTCAAATACTTCACATACTTGAATTACATTTTGTGGCATTTCATCACGTTGAATTATTTTTCCGGCCCTTTGACAAGCATCACAGGATTTGCAAAGAAGGTGTGCGTCTTTGTAAATTATAGGCCAATAGAATCCAGCATCATAAACTTTTCTTGCTGTTAGTTGAGGCCCATAATGCCCTCCTGTTGGTCCTGTGTGACAATGGTTTAAGATTTGATTGGCTTCATCTTCGAATACACATCAGCGTATTATTCCATCTGGACAACTTTTAAACAAATGTGGATCTTGCCAGAAATAGTGTTTTATATCACTGAAGAATTTCTTTCGTTTTTGGTACGATAATCCTTTTTCAAGGAATCCACATACTAAGTAGTTTGCATAGTCTGCAAACCATGGAATTTCATTATAATCTATTTTCAAAAGATATTCATCAGGAAAGTTGTCTTGTATGGCCGATTCATTTAGAACTTCTAATTCGGGATTTTCAAGACGAGAAAGATGATCAGCAGCGAGATTTTCTGCTCCTCTTTTATCTCGGATTTCAATATCGAACTCTTGTAAGAGTAAGATCCAACGGATTAATCTTGGTTTGGCATCTTGTTTCGAAAATAGGTATCTAAGAGCAGAATGGTCGGTATAGACCACCGTTTTTGCTAGAACGAGATATGAACGAAATTTGTCAAAAGCAAAGACAATAGCAAGGAGTTCTTTTTCAGTAGTTGTATAGTTCGTTTGTGCTCCTTGTAACGTCTTACTAGCATAATATATAGGTTGAAATCGTTTTTCAATCCTTTGTCCTAAAACGGCTCCCATTGCAAAATCACTTGCATCGCACATTAGTTCAAACAGTAGATTCCAATTTGGTGTTATCATGATTGGCGCATTAGTGAGTTTCTCTTTAAGAATATTAAAAGATTTAACGCATTCATCTGAAAAGATGAACAGAGCATCCTTTTCTAGGAGTTTATTCATAGGAGTGTCAATTTTAGAAAAATCTTTTATGAAACGTCGATAAAAACCGGCATGCCCTAGAAAACTCCTAACTCCTCTAACATTGGTGGGATGTGGAAGTTTAACAATTACATCTACTTTAGCTCTATCCACTTCAATTCCTTCCTTTGAAATTTTATGTCCAAGAACGATGCCTTCTTTAACCATGAAATGGCATTTCTCCCAATTAAGTACTAGATTTGATTGTTCGCATCTAATCAGCATTCGTTCAAGATTAGCTAGACATGATTCAAATGTATCACCGAAGACTGAAAAGTCATCCATGAAAACTTCCATGCATTCTTCTATCATGTCGTGAAAAATCGCCATCATGCACCTTTGAAAGGTTGCAGGGGCGTTGCAAAGTCCAAATGGCATGCGTTTGTAAGCAAAAGTACCATAAGGGCACGTGAAAGTGGTTTTCTCTTGATCTTCGGGTGCTATTGGAATTTGAAAATATCCGGAAAATCCATCTAGAAAATAATAGTAACTATTTTCGGCTAATCTTTCCAACATTTGATCAATAAAAGGTAAGGGAAAGTGATCTTTTCTGGTGGCGTCATTTAATTTTCTATAATCAATACACACACGCCATCCTGTTACAGTCCTAGTAGGAATAAGCTCATTTTTCTCATTTGTGATGACAGTCATGCCACCCTTCTTAGGCACGCATTGAACTGGGCTTACCCATGGACTATCAGAAATTGGATAAATTAAACCTGCATCTAGCAGTTTAATAATTTCTTTTTTAACTACATCTTGCATATTAGGATTTAGCCTTCGTTGGCGTTGCACATACGTTTTATGACCTTCTTCTATAAGGATTTTATGTGTGCAATACGAAGGACTAATTCCTTTAATGTCATGAATCTTCCATGCAATGGCTGGTTTATGAGCTTTCAACACATAAATGAGTTGAGATTTCTCATTTTCAGTAAGAGAAGACGATATTATTACAGGTAATTCAGATTCACCATGTAAATAAGCGTATTCCAAATGGTTTGGAAGTGGCTTTAACTCTAATGTTGGAGGTTCTTTTATCGATGATTTATATTGATATCTGTCTTCTTCTTTTAGCATTTAAATTTCTTCTGTTGTTGGTTCATATCCATTAGCCATTAGTGTAGCTAACATTTCAGCTTCATCAATTTTTTCAGTTCCTTCTCCTAAAGAACATTCTCCTGTTCCTTGTAATTCTGGAAATTCTTCTAACAATTCTGCATGTGAATCTATAGTTTGAATATAATAACATGTATCATCTGCAGATTGCGGTTGTTGCATTGCTCTATCAACTGAAAAGGTAACACTCTCGTCCTCTATACTTAGGGTCAGTTTCTTACCAAACACGTCTATCATTGCTTTAGCCGTGTTTAAGAATGGTCTTCCTAATATGAGAGGAACTTGAGAATCTTCTTCCATGTCCAGAACAACAAAATCTACTGGAAATACTAAAGTACCAACTTTAACTAGCATGTTCTCCATTATCCCTCTAGGATATTTTATTGATCGATCGGCTACTTGTATGCTTATTCTTGTTGGTTTCAATTCTCCAAGGTCTAGTTTAGCGTATAGTGAATACGGCATTAAATTTATATTAGCACCTAAGTCTGCTAATGCTTCTATTGAACTAAGACTACCCAGAAAACATGGAATTGTGAAACTTCCTGGATCAGATAATTTTTCTGGTATCTTATTCAACAGTACTGCAGAACAATTAGCATTCATAGTAACAGCCCAGAGTTCTTCCATTTTCTTTCTATTCGTGATTAGATCTTTCAAGAATTTAACATATCTAGGCATTCCTTAAATCACATCAATGAAAGGAAGATTTACATTTATCTGTTTAAACATATCCAAGAATTTGGATTGCTCGGCTTCAAGTTTTTCTTTTTTCATTTTACTCGGGTAAGGAAGTGGTGGTTGGTATGGTTTAACATAAGGTTTAGCCTTAACTGTGTTATCTTTATTAACCTTTTCAACTACCGGTTCTTTTTCCTTATCTTGATCAGGTTGTGGTTCTTGTGGAGTAGGAATAGCTTCATCAGAAGTTACAGCTATTTCAGGTGGTTGAAGTGTTGTACCACTTCTTGTGGTAATGGCTTTAGCTGTTTCATTCCGGGGGTTAGCATTTGTATCACTAGGTAAACTTCTCGGTTTTCTTTCACCTATTAACCTTGCTAGGTTACTTACTTCTTGTTCCAAGTTTTGAATAGAAGCTTGTTGATTTCTAAATGCTTGAGCATTTTGTTCATTAGTTTGTTTTTGAGATGTGAAAAACTGCGTTTAAGTTTCAACTAGCTTTGTCATCATATCTTCTAAATTCGGCTTTTTATCATCGGTTTGTGGTGGTTTATTTTGAAAATTAGGTCTTTGCTGATTGTAAGTATTATTGGATACTTGTTGATTACTAGGACCTTTTTGATTGTTGTATGGAATATTTCGGTTATAATTCTGATTTTGATTGTAAATCGGTCTTGGCGGTTGATAATTATTCTGATAATTATTTACAGGCCTTTAGTTTATGTATGAAATATTCTCTCTTTGTTCCATTGTTAATTCAATACTGAGACAATTTTTTGTCAAATGTGGTCCTCCGCACTGCTCACAACTAATTTGTATTGAGTGGATATCTTTAGTCATCTTTTCCATTCGTCTCTCGACAGCATCTATCTTTGCGAAAATGGAATCTAAGTCATGGCTAGAATCGGCTCTAGTTGCTTTACATGATCTAACGATATATTTTTCTTGGTGCCACTCATGTGAGTGGGAAGCAGTGTTATCAATAATTTTGTAAGCATCAGTTTCTGTTTTCTTCATAATAGAACCACCAGCTGCTATATCGATGTCTTTCCTAGTAGTGATGTCGCATCCTCGGTTTCTGTGTGAACGTAACAATTTCTCCTTGAAGTCCTACGGCTTTAGATGCCGGAAAGAATTGTTTAAGAAATTTTTCAACTAAAGCGTCCCATGTATCAATCGCCCCTTCAGGTAACGATTTCAACCAATCTTTGGCTTCTCCCTTTAAAGTCCAGGGAAATAATATGAGATATATCTGTTCATCCTCAACTTCTCTTATTTTAAATAGTGTGCAGATCCTATTAAAGGTACGAAGATGTTCATTTGGATCTTCCTTCGGCGCACCACTAAATTGGCATTGATTAGTCACCATATGTAGAATTTATCCTTTGATTTCATAATCTGGCGCATTAATGTCTGGATGAGTAATTGCGTGACCTTGGCCAGTGCTTTTAGCTCTCATTCGGTCTTCCATACTTAAAGGTTCCAGATTCTCCATAATTGAATTTGTTGAATCGGAATCACTAGAGGATTCTGATTTAATGGTTCGTTCCTCAACAATCTCTGTTTGAATGATTGGTGGTTCCGGAGGAAAAATTAATGGTTCAGGATCTATGAATCGTCCCTGAATATTCTCCGGATTCTCAATTGTGAGATCGGCTTCAAAAAATGGATTATCGGAAATTTGACTTGGAGTACTTGGTTGACTGGATGACGATTCTAAAGAAAAATTAACGGCGGTAATATTTGTTAAATGTCTTGATCTAGTTACAGGTGGTGAACGTACAAAAGGTGGTGAACGTCTTGCTCGGTGCATTCACTGAATATCCTATTAGTTTTTAAAAGGAAAGAAAAATTATATAAGTTATCCAATTAATAGGCTTTTCTGATTTTGCCCACATTCCGAATAGCCAAAAGATGCAGCAGAGGGGTAGGATTCGTTTGGTCTCAATATAATTGAGTACTGTTTGGCTCCAATAACCCGGTCCACGTACAAATCCAACTATTACTATGACCCAGAAAATTTTGATGTCTATCAATTTAACCACTTAAAATAAATTTTCGTAATTTTAAGAAATTTAGATAAGAAGTAGAGAAAATTCTAAGTCCTAAAAGCTAGAATAGCGAGAAATAAGAAAGAAAAAGAGCGCGTCGAAAAAGAAAAGGGTTGAAAAATAAAAGGCGTCGAAAAATAAGAAAGAAAAAGAGTGACTTATAAAACTTTAAAACACTCGACTAACCCAACCTTATTACTACCACTAACTTAAAATTATAATCACAAATTGAGATTACTAATTGGAATGATAATTGATACATAGATAAAAGGCGTCTAAAAATATTAAAGCTTATAAGAAAAACTATATCCCAACTGGCAATAACTTAAAAAGGCAGTAAAATTTAAAAAGGCGTCGCAAAATTCTAAAGCACCTAAATCTTAGTCTAAAGAAAAAGCACTTAAGGGATTTTACGGCAGAGCCTAAAAATCTAGAAATACAAATAACTATGGCAAAAACTATGAATTAATAACTAAATACGAGCAAAAAATACAAAAATTACGCTAAAAACAAATAAAAATGGACAAAATATAAAAATATACTAAAAGTTGTAAAAATTACAATTTTTATAAAAATATTATTTTTATATTATTTATTTAATAAAACTATTAATTTTACAATTTAAATAAACTAATTAAACTAAAAATACAAATTAAATAAATAAAATAAATTAAATAATATAATATATACCCTAATTAGGGTTTAAATATAATAATAATTATTATAATCTGTAATTAATGCAGGCTGCAGTCAACTGTGGCGTGTCAGATGGGCTCATGCGATCGCATGAGTCCTAAGCTACCCGGCCATGCAATCGCATGGGCTAGGGTTTCGGGCCACAGAGTGGGCTGCTACAGTACCGGACTCGAGTTTTAATATATTTTTATTTTTTTTTATTTTCTGTTTTTGCTGTAAAATATATTTATAAAATATATTTATAAATTAAATAAAACTTATATTTTTACAAACTAAAAAATAGAAATAAAGAAACTTTATAAAACTTAAATATTTACCAAACTCTTAAAAATATTTATATTTTTGTTTTTCTTTTTATATTTTTGAATATTTAAAACGTATTTTTACAAAAGCGTATTTTTTTATAAAAGTAAACTAAAAAGAAAAATCTTTTTTTTATATATATTAGCGTTGCGCTTCCGGCTTTTAAGCTAGATTGTCCCCGGCAGCGGCGCCAAAAATACTTGATGTCAAAGCTAAGGGGTATAAAATACTATTAAATTTTACAAGGAAATACTATTAAATACGATACAATTTTACACAAGATATTTATTTATTTAGAGAATGGATATACTTAAACCTTGCTACAACACTTATAGGCAGTGTACCTAATCGTACAGTAGTGTAGTTTTTAGTAAGTCCGGTTCGTTCCACAGGGAAAATCTTTAAACAAAGCTTAACGCTATATTAGTTTAAATTTATAAAAATACAAATATATATATAAGTAATATTATTATTATAAAGGGGGGTTTTTACCGTTTAATGACTGGTTTGTCGATTTTAAAACTTTAGTTGCAGTTAAAACAAAATGTAAAAATATTAAATAAATAAAAGACTTAATTTAAAGCGTAAAGTAAATAACGATAATGAAATTACGATAAATAAAAGTGCGATAAAATAAACTTGTGATAATTAAAAAGTACGATAATTAAAAGTGCAATTAAATACAATAACAATAAATAAAAGTGCGATAATTAGAAGTGCAATTAAATATAAAATAAAGGAAATTAAATATGAAATAAAATAATTATGCTTATTTAAACTTTCGTAATCATGATGTTTGACGTGTTGATTTTAGTTTTATGACCATGGGTTAATTGTCCTTTATCCTGGATTATTTAATATGTCCGTCTGGTTTTTGTCCATAACAGTCTATCAGTCATAAATATAAAGTGCGAGTGTCCTCGTCAAATTATCCTTATACCCGAAGTTAAATATTCCAACTAATTGGGGACTTAAACTGTAACAAGGTTTTAATACTTTGTTTAATAATTACACCAGGATGTCGACTGCGTGTAACCCAAGGTTTTAATACTTTGTTATCAATTATGCCAAGTGTCCTTGTACATAATTTCACCCCTGTTTTAATAATTCTAGTGGTTATTAATCCATTCCCGTGTCCGGTTAAATGAACGATTATTAGTACATATAAATACCCTGCCCATCGTATCCGATCGAGTGTATATGGTTATTTATAGGGACGTCCAATTGTAAATCTTTATATTAACATTAGCAAATTATCATTTAGTTAAACAAATATAAAGCCCATTAATAGCCCATAGTCTAATTTCCACAAGTGTCGTTCTTTAGTCCAAACCTCAATTATGGTACAAAGCCCAATTACCCAATTTTAGTAATTAGTCCAACATCATGATTACTTTGTTTTAAATAAGCATAATAATAACTTAGCTACGAGACATTAAATTAAAAAGGTTGAACATAACTTACAATGATTAAAAATAGCGTAGCGTTACACGAACAGAATTGCGACTTACACCCTTACAACATTTGCTAACATACCCTTATTATTAGAAATTAAAATTAAAATTAAAATTAAAATTAAAATTAAAATATAAATATAAATATTACGTATAGATATATTGAGATAGAAAAAGATGTGTTTTTGTGGTGCACCAAAGCTCGATTTTTATAGGCATGTGGGCTGGAACTGTGCACCATGCGATCGTATGGATTTATGCCTTCCAGGCCATGCGATCGCATGGCCAGCTGGGGAGAGCCACATTTGGTTGTTTTCTTCTGCCGACGTTTATTTAAATATAATATAATATATATATTAATTTTAAGAATTAATTATATATTATATTATATTCATATGCATAGTTCACTTGTAATTTTTAGTCCGTTGCGTCGAGCGTTGAAAGTTGACTCTGGTCCCTGTTCCGGATTTTTGAACGTCCTTGCGAATAATTTAATATCTTGTACTTTGCGTTTTGAATCTTGTACTCTTGTAATTTTGAGACGTTTCTTATCAATAATTGGAACCTTATTGATTGTATTTTGTACTTTTGAGCTTTTTGGTCGTTTGCGTCTTCAATTCGTCGAATCTGTCTTTTGTCTTCACCTTTTATTATTTAAACGAATATCACTTGTAAATAGGACAATTGCAACTAAAAGCTTGTCTTTCTTGAGGAATAATGATATGAAATATATGTTCGTTTTTTAGCATTATCAGTGGGTTAGATGGTTTGGTCGAATTATTGGGAGGTTCCAAATGGGTTTGGAACTTGCCATTTGGTCATATTTTGTTGTATGTTGTTGTTCACAATCAAGCCTTGACATTGTGTTTGGATGGTTGAATGTTTGTTTGATTTAATTCATTCATTTGGTTTGTAATAATATTTATTCAATTGGTTTGTAATAATATTATTTTGGTTATGTAATTTATTTTATATTTGGTATGTAAAATAGATTAGGTTGTATTTCATTTTCTAGACAAAATGTATTAGGATATATTTTGTAAAAAGATGAAGATACAAGATGAAGACTTGGAAGAACACAAGAAGAAGCATTTGGATGCAAGATTAAGTAGGAGATTTAAAATCTCCTACTTTATGTTATAACCCCTTAACCGGTGACATTTGTTTTTGGTTAAACAAATGTCTACCAAAATGGCTTGATTGTGAACGTATTTGTTTTGCATGCATGGTTGTTCATTGTGTTTGTATGTTTGGTTGCTACAAGTCAATCACAAGTTATCAATAAGCAAAATGACAATTTAATTGGTTAAATTTGACATTATTTAATTGTTAAGTAGAAGTACTTTGATATGTGTCATGAAGTCTTTCAAAAGTGTATTAATACATATTAATACACAACATGTATATACATTTTAACTGAGTCGTTAAGTCACCGTTAGTCGTTACATGTAAGTGTTGTTTTGAAACCTTTAAGTTAATGATCTTGTTAAATGTATTTAATCCATTATTATTATACTTAAATGAGATGTTAAATTGTTATGTTAACATGATAACATGGTGTATGAATATATCTTAATATCATATATATATATATATATATATATATATATATATATATATATATATATATATATATATATATATATATATATATATATATATATATATATATATATATATATATATATATATATATATATATATATATATAATACTATTACAACGATAATCGTTACATATGTATATTGTTTCGAAATCCTTAAGGTTGTAGTCTCATCTTACTTATGTAGTTCATTGTTTAACGTTCGTGAATCGCTGGTCAACTTGGGTGGTCAATTATCTACATGACACTTATTTCATTTAATCAAGTCTTAAAAAGTTTGATTGCTTAACATGTTGGAAACATTTAATCATATAAATATCAAATTCATTTAATATATAAACATGAAAAAGTTTGGGTCACTACAATGAGGACTCGATGACTTATTTAACGGCTGAACCTCCTGTGTGTGTTGTTTTGTCGACTAGAAAACCCTGCTCCATCAATTGGTATAGGATAGCAGGATTTTAGATCCAAATAATCTATTAAATGGGTCATTTTGATGGACTAGTAAACATGGGCTTCAATGATATTAAATAGGTTGGGCTTTTACCAAGAATACCCAACAGTTTTGTCGGATCTATTCGAGTAACACTCAAAAACCGAAATGCAGTAGGTTCTTGTTTTCCTTTCGAGCACAATCTCCATTTGGTCGTCTTTTTCATTCAAACCGAGGGTATAAATTACAACCTAAGCTTCATATGTTTATTACCACTATATTTTAAATACTATAATTATAATTATTATGTTATATAAGTTGTAAGTGTATGAACTAATATGTATATATACATATAACTTAACAAGGGTTAATAAAACGTTATCTATAAAACGTAGATTGTAAAGATAATTAATAATCACCTTTATATATATATATATATATATATATATATATATATATATATATATATATATATATATATATATATATATATATATATACATACATATTTATGACTAAAACTTATATTTTGTAATGATAATGGTAAGAATTATAATAACACTTATACATAGAGATTTATATATATACTCATTTATATATATACATATATGTATATGTATATGTATATGTATATGTATATGTATATGTATATGTATATGTATATGTATTCAATCTAATCATTAATATTAATAGATGATTTAGTACATTTATTATATATGTTTATATATTAAAGATTATCATTATCTTTTTATTAAAAGTTATCATTATTATTGAAACTATCATTTTTGTTAGTATTTTTTTATTATTATTAAAATTATTATTAATATTAAAAGTATCATTATTATTATTATTATTATTAGTATTAACAATTCTTTTATTATTATTTTTAACATTATTGTTATTATTATCCTTATTTTTAACATTAATATTATTACTTTAACATTATTATTATTATTATTATCATTTTTGTTATTACTAGTATCATTATTACTATTATAATAAAATATATTATTATTTTCAATATAAATATTAATATTATTATTATTATTACAATAAAAATTAGTTATATAAAAATATATTTAACAAAACTATATTAATATTTTTATATAATAAATAATAATTATTTATTTAAAATATATAAAATAAATATATTTAATTTATTAACAAAACATATAATTTATTAAGATAACATTTATATCACTAATAATATATAAATTTGTTCGATTACAATTATATGTGTTAATATATATATATATATATATATATATATATATATATATATATATATATATATATATATATATATATATATATATATATATATATATATATATATATATATATATATATATATATAAATGATATAGGTTCGTGAATCTGAGACCAACCCTGCACTTATTCAGTGCCATCGTATGCATATTTTTACTATAAAATATCGTATCGTGAGTTTCATTTGCTCCTTTTTAAATACTTTTGCAATATATATTTTTGGGACTGAGAATACGTGCTCTGCTTTTATAAATGTTTGACGAAATATACACAAGTACTTAAAAACATTCTACGATTGAATTTATGAATACACCGGATATCACCTCTTTTAGCTTGGTAGCCTAAGAATTGGTGTTTATTATAATTGCCACCAATTGACGCGAATTCTAAAGATAGATCTATGGGCCTTGACAAGCCCCAGTCAGAGAATTTGAACTGCTTTAGTACTTCAACTTTTAGTGTACAACCACCATCTTTAAAAGGAATGGCCTATTTATAAGGTGTATACAACCGTCATTTTTAAAAGGGATGGCCTAGCATAACGACCGTATCAGAATGCTAGGGGATATTCTATATGCATTTTGTTAATGTCAGTTACCAAGGATTCATCGGCTGAATAACTTTTATACACAGGTTATGTGTATTAGTTTGTACTCGGGTTACGTGTACGATTAAATATTTGAAATCTTGTGGTCTATAAAAAAGATGGAAACGAATATTTATGATAAACTAGTGAACTCACCAACCTTTTGGTTGACACTTTTAAGCATGTTTATTCTCAGGTATGAAAAAAATCTTCCGTTGTGCATTTGCTCATTTTAAAGATATTACTTGGAGTCATTCATGGCATATTTCAAAAGACGTCGCATTCGATTCGTTGAATTCAACAAGATTATTATTAAGTCGTTTATAGTTTGGGTATATTATGAAATGGTATGCATGCCTGTCAACTTTCAATGAAATGAAAGTTTGTCTTTTAAAAATGAATGCAATATTTGTAAAATGTATCATATAGAGGTCAAATACCTCGCAATGAAACCAATTATTATGAAACATTTATAATCGATATGAACGGGGCATTTCATTTTCCATTTACTCACGTGGTTATAACCTAGTATTAGGACCTGATCAACCCTAAGATACAAGGTAAGTAGTTATGTGTGCTTAACGTCACAATAGGGAAATAGTACCTACATACCGTTAATCAATTATCCGTCAAAGAAGAGCTGTCCAATTAGGTTGTGATTAGAGTAGGCAATACATAGTTTAGTGAACACTGGCCTACTCAAAAGCATGATTTGCGTGAGAAGCAACATTCTTTAGATGTTGTAAGATGATCCAGGGTTGAGTAAGTGATCGCAAAGGAGAGACCTCTAATTCAATTAGCAGTACCTTAGGATATCTAAGATTGCACATCTGTTAATGTTAAGGCATAGCTTATTATTAAGTGGAGGAATATTACTGTAGTTAAACCAACTAGGATTAAGAAAAGCTGAGACTTCCATTAGGGATATACCACTTTATTCATGTACCTAGGATTCTATCCTTAAGATCGTTTAAACCCTTTAAGGTTAACATTGGGAGTAGGGATATCCATCTTAGCCTAATTGATTGAGGTTTAGTGTTCATTCTAGGAAGTTAAACTCCTTTAACAATTCTCCATCAGTATCTTATTCTTCATACATATCCCTTTTTATCTTTATAGTTTATATTACCTTAGTTAAGTTCAAGTGTATCACCACTTGTCGCTAGGGTTAACTATTTAGGCACTTTTATCCAACATTACTGAGCAAACATACAAAGATACGAACCTGAGTTATAGTTACCACTTACTCGTTAAAAGGAAGACAAGTAGGTGAAATATAGCTAGGAAGCCCAGCTAAATATAAATAATAAAACCATTACTCCCTTGTGGTTAGTGATTCTGATGTTTTGCGATCTAATGACACCGCATAAATAAAACCGACAGTCTTGAGCATATCAGCCATGCATCTTATAAATGTTATGAAAGAAACGTTAAGCTATTGTAGAATCTGTGAATGGGTGAGCTAGTGGCATAAAATGGGCATATTTACTTAATCTGTCAACAACTACAAAGTTGACAAATTTGCCGTGGGAGGGTGGTAAGAGTTACAATAAAATCCATTGAAAGCTCAATCCATATGGTAGTAGGGATGGGTAATGATTGTTGTAAACCAGGATACTTAGTTAAATCAGCTTTACACCTTTGGCAAACTGGGCACTCCCTTATATATTGCTTAACTTGTTTCCTTATCTTCTTCTAGTAAAAGTAAGTTGAAATCTTTTTCACAGTAGAAGTGACCCCTGAATGACCACTCATAGGAGTATGATGAAATTTTTTGATTATTTTCAACCTCAAGGGTACATTAGACCCTACCACCAACTTGTTTTTCCTATACAGTTGATCACCTTTCTAACCATAGTGCTTAGCCAAATCATCATTGGCAGCTTGTTTTGAAATTAAATCTTTCAAGCCCATATCTTGATCAACACTTTGCTTGATTCTATTATACAAGTCACCATCAATACTTGAAACTTGAATGTTAAACAGTGCAGCGATTCCATGGACTCTAGAAAGTGCATCTGCTACCCCATTGTCACTACCCTTTTTGTATACAATGTCATAATTAAAACCAATTAATTTTTGTAGCCATTTTGTATGAGTTAGTGTAGATAACATTTGATCCAAAAGATGCCTAAGACTAATTTGATCTGTCTTGATGATGAAGTGGTGATCCAATAAGCATCCTCTTAATTTATATAAAGCTTACAGAATAACTAAGAATTCCCTGTCACGAGTGGATAGTGATTGGTGCCTTTATGATAAACCCTTACTCATGAAAGCTATAGGATGGCTCCTTATTGTAATACTACTCTAATTCCCACCCAGATGCATCAATTTCAATGATAAATCCATTATTAAAATCTGTCAATGCTAACACAAGTGTTTCTTGCATCCTTTGTTTAAGTTCATGAAAGGCCGTTGTTGCTAGGTCTGACCATAGGAAGGAATCTTTATTGAATAACTGAGTCAATGGTCTGCTGATGACAACATGATTCCTTATAAACCTTCTTTAAACCAATGTCAAGCCTAAGAAGTTTCTCAATTGTTTCACTATTTTAGGCATAGGCCATTTTTCCATGGCTTCTATCTTTTTTGGGTTAGTAAAAACACCCTGTGTAGAAATAACATGCACAAATAATCTACTTTTGAAGTGGCAAATACACACTTAGACTTTCTAGTAAATAAAGTGTATTGCCTCATAACCTCTAACACCATTCTCAATGGTTTAATATGTTCATCCATTGTATCACTGTACACCAAAATATCATCAAAAAACATAAGAGTAAACCTGCTTAAGAATGGGTTCAAGAAATCATTCATCAAAGCTTGGAAGGTTGAAGGAGAATTTGTCAAGCCAAATGGCATCATTAGAAATTCATAGTGACCTTTATTAGTTCTAAAAACAGTCTTTGTTATATCTACTTAATGCATTCTAATTTTATGGTAACCAGACCTTACATCTACCTTTTAATAGACTGCAGAACCACTTACCTCATCAATAAATTCTTCTATGATAGGAATACGAAACCTATTTTTCACAGTTTTAGCGTTGAGTTCCCTATAGTCAATGCACATCCTCCATATGCCATCTTTATTCTTGACCATGACTATGTGTGAGGCAAATGGACTTTGATTGGGCCTAATAACTGCATTTTTTAGTAGAAGCCACCATAGACTCTATTACATCTTTTTGTGAAGGTGAGTGTCTATAGGGTCTAATATTCATAGGCTCAGCCCCCTCTATCAGTTGAATTCGATGGTCATACTGTCTATTAGGTGGCAATGTAATTGGTTATGCAAAGATGTCATTATATTCATCCAATAAGTGATTTATACCTTCATTTGTTCCCTATTGATCACTAGACATGTGCCATAGGGCTGTTGGATAGATAAAAACTAACATAGCATGAAGCTGCACTTTTGGTTTCTCCGAGCTTTTACAATTGCTTTCCTTTGATCCATTGTACACTGACCTTTTTCCAATTAATTCCACCTTATGACCACCATAGCTGAAAGTCATCTTGAGATGATCAAAATTCCAAACAATGTCGCCTAATAACTTGAGCAATTGTATTCCTAACACCATATCACAACCTCCAATAGGTAGTATCAACATATCACTTATAAAACTTTCCCTACTAATCTTCCACTTCAATGCTTTACAAACTCCTGCATTATACATCTTATTACCTCCTGGAATCATGACTGGTATTGGCTCAGTATTTTTAGCAGCACAACTTAATTTCTTAGCCACATTAATGTCTATAAAGTTATGTGTTCTTCCAGAATCAATCAAGATTTGTATAATCCTTTTGTTGACTTGACCTGTTACCCTCATAGTCTGGTAGTCACTGGTTCCAGTAAGATCATTGAGGGAAATGTAAGGTGCATTTTCCATTGGTTCTAACACATGGTCATCTAGTTCTTCCTCTATCAAAATTTCTTCTTGTGACTCCACTTCTTGATCACAATCACCTTCATCTGCCAACACTTCTAAAGTGAACAATTGTCTGGTACACTTATGACCTGGCACATATCTTTGATCATAGTAAAAACACAAGTTCTAAGCCCTCTTCTTTTCAATTTCCTTTTGTGTTAATTGCTTCCTTCCATTTACTTGACCATGATTTCTAGTGGTATTGTATGGAGTGTTGGTAATAGCTAAGGGTGTATTAGTTGTAGGTGTTGTATTGTTTCTTGTATAAGTGTTGTTGTAGAAGGTTTTTGGGGTATACCCATTGTTGATGGTTCTTGGAATTGGCGAAATAGAAGTTTTCCTCTTTTTGGTTACATTAATAGCTTCATTTTGCATTCTTGATAAACTCATGGCATCTTCTAATGTTTTAGGTTAAACATTCTAACTAGAATCTCCAACTCTTTTTGCAGGCCTGCCAAATACCAACTAATGGATTGTTTTTCTGTGAATTCAACTTTGTTCAAGAGTACCTCAAATTCATCGTTATGCACTTGTAGTAACTCTATATGCCTTAAGTTCTTAATTCAGCCAATGGATCTTCAACACTAGTGTTGAATTTCTTCAATGCATCATCTTGATATGAATCCCATGTATATCTGGTCCATGTTTCTTGACATATTGTTGGTGCAAAACAGGTGCTTTCTTGAACATATGCATTGAGGCTATACAAATTTTATCATCATCTTCAACATGATCCACTGCAAAATATTGGTTTCATCAATACAACCATCCTTTCACATCATCTCCCACAAACTTTGGAAAATATAACTTCGTAAACCGAGTCAACTGTTGTCCATTACCACTTCTGTAATTTGTACCTTCACTAATTTTGATCTTGTTGACTTCTGTGGTCAAATACTGCTGCTGTAATAATGACATCATCCACCTTATGATTGATCGAACCAGACATTGCATCAATTCGTGTGTTGAATTGTGCAGCCATATCTAGAATAGTTTCGGTTAGATTAGCAATTGCAGCTTAAACTGCTTCTGACATGATGTCATCATTTGAACGAGTGTTCACCATTGTTGAATTGAATCGAAATGCTTCAAGATTGAAGCTCTGATACCAATTGATACGATAACCTAGACCAAATGATCGGAGTTGTCGATTGACTAAACCTAAAAGTTCTAAAATTGAGAGAGAACAATGGAGTTTAATCGAGATTTTTATTACAATTGAATTGAGAGTGATTATAGAGAAAGAAGATTACAATTTCCAAAACTAACTCAACAACTTGTTACAATCGGCTATATAATACAAGCTATCAACTAACCATACTAAAAATCGTAACTAACCTTAACAGAAATTGAACTGAATTCAAACAAACGCCACCACTGTTGAAGGTGAAATCATGTGCACGGCATGCTTTTCCCTAAATTGACTTCATGTGAGCTGCACGTGTGAATGATTTTGAATATAATGTATTAGTATTACCATAAATTATCTAACCTCAATCCGTATGTTTTCAGTTCTCCCTAATATTCTAAACCTCACAAAAATAAGCACACTAGAAAAGAATTGTTGAAAAAACCAATAAATTATGCATCCACTTTCTAAACACCAAAAATTGTTTTTAAGTAAAACAATTATAACTTAAATTAAAATAATACGAAGTAATAAAAGAGAAGTTGTAACTGATTATTATATATAATAAAAACAATCACCATGGCTCTATTCCGGACCCAAATGATATTGTTGCTTCAGTGGATCCTAATTCTATTGCAATTATTACTCTTTGCATCCACCAGTATATCTAAAAATGTGTTTTTAATAAGCTTGGATGCAAACAATTTACGGAGTATTTTGGATGCAAATAATGTTCAATGTTTATTTTAAGATGAAATAATTTTTAAAGTGTTTAGATTAGGATGCAAATAATTTTTAAAGCTTTTAGATTATGATGAAATAACCAATGACTAAGTGACTAATGTATGTATTAGTTTTTTACTAATGTTTTAACAAATGAAAAAAAGTTCTACCAATTTTATTTTGGAGAAAAGGTAGAATGAATATGCATAATTGGAATTTCTTTTTTTCTAAATGCCACCAAGTTGATAGCACTGCAAATAACATAATCCCAATAGAAGATCCAATTGTGAGGCCCAATGTTGGCAGGCCCAAAAGGCAAACTGGTCCACCAAGGAAGATGGCAGATTACCAGCTGAACTAATAGTCAAGGAGTTGGTTATTTGTTAAATAGTGGTTAAGCTTGTTGTTAATGTCATGACAGAATTAGATATTGTGTATTGTATATAATGTGTAATCACTTGTATTGATTCATAACAAGATTTCCAAATTAATAGAAATTTTGTTTTCCTCTCTTAATTTCTAAGGAGAAGTGACTATCTCAAATCAAGTCGTATAATTTTGGTGCTTTCATTGTTCTTAACAATGGCGGAATCATCTTCAACTCAAAATGATGTGTTTGATCGATTAGCAGATCGTATAATTCAAGCCTTACAACCAGTGATTGCGTTGGCATCACAAAATCAACAACGCACACAAAATACCTCAACATAATTCACAACTCAAGTTAATTCACATGATGTTGTCTTACAGTCAAAGAAATTGTTGATTGATTTTCCAAGGTATAGTGGCACTAATGATCCTATTGAATGGTTGTACAAGGTGGAGAAGTTTTTTGAATTTCACAAGGTAGCAGATGGTCAAAAGTTGTTGTATGCTTCAATGCATTTGGATGGATTAGCAAACAGCTGGTTTCAATGGATGGAGATGACTGATCAATTGCATTCATGGTTATATTTTTTAATTGCATTAAAGGTACAACTTGGACATTCTTCTTATGAAGATCTAATAGAGAAGTTGACCAAATTAGTACAAAAGGGGTCTGTACATGATTATCACTTGGAGTTCCAAACTTTATGCTGCAAAACTAGAAATTTATCGGATAGGACCCTAGAGAGTTATTTCATAGCAGGTCTTAAACCTGAAATTAGAAGAGAAGTTAAGTCTAAAACTCTATTTTCCCTAAGTCAAGCAGTTGATTTAGTCAAGATGTATGAAGATAAGCTGAATGATAGGAGTAGTTATACTGCTTGGAATAAGAGTAGTGGTATTCTACCTTTGCCTAGTGCTCCAAACCAGATTGAATATAGCAATCATAGATTATAGCTCCAAGATTTTCAAGAATAGGTAAACAATTGACTGATGTTGAAAAAGCATAGAAAGATGCTAAAGGGGAATGATAAATGGAACACATATTATAATTGTAGGGTCAAACCAAATTTGCATATGATTGAGGCAGAAGAAACTAAAGATGATATAGATGAAGAAGATGGAAGTGTTGCTCAAACTTTGGTATCATATGATCAATCCATAACCAATGAGTTAATTAATTAAGGATTGAGTGCAATGATAAAGATGGAGGATGGGATGTTTGATTATTATTTTGGGCCCTGATTATCGTCTTTCACTTTTCAATCAAGTGATCAACCACCCCGACCCGGTCTTGATTATTAGTTAGCATGATTCACCTTAACTCAATGTAAATCTTCCTTGGGCAAAGTCACAAGTGAAAATTACAAAGGTCCGGGCAAATGGTAGAGAATCAACAACCTATAAATGAGAGGCAGAGCTCTCTATTTATAATATTCAAAATATCCGCGGTCTGCGGACTGTTTAACTATCCGCGGGCACTTAGCGAAATGACCCGCAGTCTTTTATTAAAGTGGCAACTGATCCGCTATCATTGTTTTCAGTGAATACTCCAAGCCTTTCGAATATATTTCGCTTTACTTCTGTTTTTAGCCTTTAGTAAATAAAATATACATATACAATGCTATGTATATGATCAAGTCCCTCCAGTTTATTATGATACATTTTTGCGAAGTAAATGTATCATGATAAACTCTAAAAAATAAAATATGTGACTCTAAAATATTTGCAACAAATTTTTAATAATTTCCTATCGCTAAATTATTACCGTTGATTTTCGCAATGGCAACGCGTAATAATAACAGCAACTCTGCAAAGCTGTCAAATTAGAAACGCTGTAATGGCTATTTAATTACAGTTGCAACGTTGCGGTAATTTTAGCCGTTAAAAATTAATCATTGCCTTTACGACTTCCTCGCCAAGATTTTAATTATAAATAGCCAATAGACTCGCATAAACAACTTTACGCTTTCACCTTCAATTTCTTAATCGATTAAACTATCTTACCGAAATTTATACGCAACACTTGCAATTTAGCGATTCATCCTTCGTTATTTTTTCAATCCATTACTAGATCTATTTACTCTATTACAAATGGCTTCTTCGTCATCTGCCAACACACCTAGCGCCTTCGTTTCATATATGTCAGAGGCGAAAATCAAAACCCTACAACAATATTATACACTTCTTGCGCAATTCTCGCCCACCGCACCATCAACGGAGGCTAGGGCCAATGCCCCTCCCAAAGGCATGATTACGATTTATGAGGCCGCCATTTCACATAGCAATTTACGCCTGCGACTTACTCCCTTCTTTTGCAGCGTATGCGAGTATTACAAGGTTGTAGTTACTGCACCCCAACGCGGTCAATAAAATTGTGCTTTTTGAGATGTATTGCAGAGCACTCAATAAGCAACCATTACTTAATGTCTTCCGCGCTTTCAATAGTCTTACGCCACATGATGCGGGGTGGTATTCATTCGGCGGTCGACATGGCGTAATAACTTCTCCCAAAGATTCTATTGAGAACTGGCGAGGTTCATTCTTCTTCATTAACAATACTGCCCACGCCGATAGCAACATACCCAAAGCTTGGTGTACCGAGATTGATGCCACTGTCAATGACAAGGTCACCCCAGATGACCTTGAACAAGATATTCTGAAATAATCAAGAATGCGGGCTTGATTATGCGGGCGTATTCCAACGTGCCGCTTTATATTGGCAGAGTATCTATGTATTGGCTATGGGGCGATTGCGATGCGCTTTTGGTCAACACAGCCAACAACGGTATATTGCTGATACTTTTATAAAAAACGCATTATATATTATTCTATAGTTGTATAACTTTTTTGCGGTAACATTTTGCAGAGATTGACCTTGAGTTGGTGATGAGGTCAGCAGATGGTAATGCAATCAGACCTGTACGTCATTTTAAAGAAGGCAACGGCGAGATCATACTTATTGACAAACTGATTCTCAACATGTTTTCCATTCCTGGTAGCGAAGACCGCGAAAAACAGAAAGCAGCAACAGAAGGGGCTACCACGCCTCGCAAAAGACGCCTTCACTCTATTGCTGAGCAAGAAGCAAGTAAGTTAGCGGTATTCAATACTACCGCATATATTCTGCGAGTATTATTCCCGTATCCTTTAACTTATTTTAATTTCTTATTCGCTGTTAGTTGTGCTTTCAGATTCAGAGGGGCCAGAGCAGCTGTATAAAATCGGTGGTGATATCCCTGATGATATTTTTGAAGAGCCCGACAATGAAAATTTTAGCCTCCCCTCTGACGCCTAAGCATCAAACCAAGAAGAAGATGCGGATGAGGCTGCAGAAGAAGAACAAGCCAACCGAATCTATCGCAAACTTTGGAAGTTTGTACCTAGTAATGTACCACGACAATATCGCGAACTCATATTCGCTCAAGCTAAAAGACAGTGAATTCACAACTGTTTCAATGCCATTTGTTTGACCGTTGACAATGTTGAATGGTTCAATGAAATGTCTGACCATTATGAAAAATAGGTCAAAATTGTTGGCGCGCAGCGCAGAAAAATGCAGAAGCTTGAGGCATAACTGAAGAAATCTACGGATGAAAACGCGACGCTCAAAAAGAGAGCAGAGCACACAGAAAAACAATTCTCACAACTTATCAAATATCTACCCGAGCTTGGTGACAAGATAATGGATTCAGCGCCAGTGACTGAAAAATTTCAAGCGTATGCCCAAGCTACCAAGTTCGCTACCCGCTGTGAGTGGCATAACTTGCTCTGCAAGCTTGGCGATCTTAGTCAACCTCTTCCTGCAGATATTGCTAAAGAAATGTGCCCAACTGATGATGCACAAGAGGCGCTAAATATAGCGAAGAATGAGGTTGAGAAGGTCACTATTCCGGCACTGGAGGAGCTTAGCCAGCGTGAAGGTGTTACCTTTGAAGATATTAAAGCGCTTAAGCTTTAAAGTAGCTGTTTGAATTGTAAACTTGTATTCCGCAATTACATATATTGCGTTTTTGTAGCTTTACACGTTTCGCATAACGCGCTATTAATGAAATATTTATATTCCGCAGTTGCAACTTGACTTATTTATATAGCGCTTTATTTAATATATATTCATAATTCAGACTTGTCCTTTGCAATTTCCAACTTTTATTATCGTGCACATAATAAGTATGCACTTTTGCGAAACAATCTGTAATCGTATACACTTATACATTATGAATCTTCTAAGTCCAACAAAATGATCCTTAGGTAATTTATTAGCATTGCGAGCATCTAAGTATGGCAAGATCAAATACTTAGGAAATTTTATCCTTTCGCAACATTCATTATTTAGCACAAGTGGGCAATTTCATCACTTGGTTTTAAAATTGTTATTTCACAATATACATCTGCATTATTATAGCGTAAGCAGGCTGCATCATTACTTAGCAAAACAATGTCATATGTTTTTAAAATATCTGCGAACACTTAGTCGCATTTACACAAACATTAATTCAGTGTTTTGAAAATTAAGCAATTGTATTCTGCAAAATAATCACTACGTGTGGGGAAACGCAGTGTTTTTGCTTTTGTATAGAAACAATTACTAACACACAAATTAATTTTGTCGTATTCATTCTTTTTTGGAAATAACAGCTTACCAAAATAAAAACAACATATTGATCGATCCAACACGATTCAGCATTCTATCCAAATTCTTCTAATACAAACTTGTAATTCAGTGAGCACTGCATGCCCCTCAACACCCACGCTTTCTTGCGCCATAATCATCACACAAAGTGGCTCTACCATCACCGAAGTCAGCGTTCCAATACCCTTACAAGCAGAAAACTTCACCATTCCATGCAACGTGGATGGTATTGTGCCAAACATGCGCAAAGCAGTGCGCCCAAGAATCATGTTAAACTGCGACTGATTTCGCATTACATAAAGGTTCAACAAAGCTTTGTGCCTTAGCAATTCTTCACAGTCATCTACTAGTTCAACTTACAATTCCAACTGACCAATAGGCCAAGTTGACTATCCTGAAAAACCAGCAAGCAAAACCGCAGTAGGTTTCATCAAAGCTTTAATGTTTGCAGGTAACTTGCTAAAACATTGCTCATACATTACATCTACACCACTACCAGTGTCAACATGCACCTTCATAATCACAATGCCAGTATTCGCAATGCGGCATGAAACCACCACTGGCTTATCAAGATCCGCGCTCAGGTTTACAGGAGGAAACGTAATAGGGGACACTGCCATTTCGCGATTTGTTGTGACACCGCTAATTTTTTTTTATACGTGGCGGAAGCATTATACTATTTAAATACGATATTAACATTTGTACAAACCGATGTCACGTGTCATTAAAACAATTTACATATTTAACTGGAAAAGATGTAATTACATTCTGCTTTCAAAAGTACACGATTCATATCCTAAAAGACCACATCAGAGTTAACCCTGTCAAACATAACATCGCCATGCCTGTCTTCTCCTAGAAAGCACTATCTACAAAAGCTATCAACCTGCAGGGAGGAGATGGAGGGGAATTAGCACGAAGCTAAGTGAGTACAACTAACTACAGGCTATAGCATACAGAAGTGTTATACTAATCATGTCACATAGTCTAACACACAACATCACCCAAGTGCCATCTACAGAGACTCTGGCGACTCGGCCAAACCATTAACCACCAGCTGATCGGACTGGGGCTTACCAGAAGTACCTCCACCACCGTATGTATATATATAATCCACACGCGACGGGCGCATCATTCACATATATATACACCACGATTGTCTAGGCCACCACATGAGGAACCCAACCCGTAGGTTGATCTCTCCTACCGAGGCCACCACATAATAGGGACGCACTGGGCTTCAGCAGACAAGCATCAACCAACATGCAGTCATCACAATGTACTAACTAACCACAACACTAAGTATATCTAACAAGCATGGCAGTCATAATATAACATGCTACTATATACTATATTCTCCAGAAATTTTTGTATCAAGAAGCGTCCGCTAAAAATATATATTCAAAATTTACATCCTGAACATCAAAATACAAACGGGCAGCATAACGGCTAAAAATCAACACTTGGTAAAATATTACACTGCCAAAGACACTCGGTCGACTGTCAGAGACAGTTGAAATGTCCCGTTCTTATTGATTAAAAACGTTCCATATTAATTGATTTTGTTGCGAGGTTTTGACCTCTATATGAGACGTTTTTCAAAGACCGCATTCATTTTAAAATAAACCATAACCTTTATTTCATTAATAAAGGTTAAAAAAGCTTTACGTAGATTATCAAATAATGATAATCTAAAATATCCCATTTACACACGACCATTACATAATGGTTTACAATACAAATATGTTACAACAAAATAAGTTTCTTGAATGCAGTTTTTACACAATATCATACAAGCATGGACTCCAAATCTCGTCCTTATTTAAGTATGCGACAGCGGAAGCTCTTAATAATCACCTGAGAATAAACATGCTTAAAACGTCAACAAAAATGTTGGTGAGTTATAGGTTTAACCTATATATATCAAATCATAATAATAGACCACAAGATTTCATATTTCAATACACATCCCATACATAGAGATAAAAATCATTCATATGGTGAACACCTGGTAACCGACAATAACAAGATGCATATATAAGAATATCCCCATCATTCCGGGACACCCTTCGGATATGATATAAATTTCGAAGTACTAAAGCATCCGGTACTTTGGATGGGGTTTGTTAGGCCCAATAGATCTATCTTTAGGATTCGCGTCAATTAGGGTGTCTGTTCCCTAATTCTTAGATTACCAGACTTAATAAAAAGGGGCATATTCGATTTCGATAATTCAACCATAGAATGTAGTTTCACGTACTTGTGTCTATTTTGTAAATCATTTATAAAACCTGCATGTATTCTCATCCCAAAAATATTAGATTTTAAAAGTGGGACTATAACTCACTTTCACATATTTTTACTTCGTCGGGAAGTAAGACTTGGCCACTGGTTGATTCACGAACCTATAACAATATATACATATATATCAAAGTATGTTCAAAATATATTTACAACACTTTTAATATATTTTGATGTTTTAAGTTTATTAAGTCAGCTGTCCTCGTTAGTAACCTACAACTAGTTGTCCACAGTTAGATGTACAGAAATAAATCGATAAATATTATCTTGAATCAATCCACGACCCAGTGTATACGTATCTCAGTATTGATCACAACTCAAACTATATATATTTTGGAATCAACCTCAACCCTGTATAGCTAACTCCAACATTCACATATAGAGTGTCTATGGTTGTTCCGAAATATATATAGATGTATCGACATGATAGGTCGAAACATTGTATACGTGTCTATGGTATCTCAAGATTACATAATATACAATACAAGTTGATTAAGTTATGGTTGGAATAGATTTGTTACCAATTTTCACGTAGCTAAAATGAGAAAAATTATCCAATCTTGTTTTACCCATAACTTCTTCATTTTAAATCCGTTTTGAGTGAATCAAATTGCTATGGTTTCATATTGAACTCTATTTTATGAATCTAAACAGAAATGTATAGGTTTATAGTCGGAAAATAAGTTACAAGTCGTTTTTGTAAAGGTAGTCATTTCAGTCGAAAGAACGACGTCTAGATGACCATTTTAGAAAACATACTTCCACTTTGAGTTTAACCATAATTTTTGGATATAGTTTCATGTTCATAATAAAAATCATTTTCTCAGAATAACAACTTTTAAATCAAAGTTTATCATAGTTTTTAATTAACTAACCCAAAACAGCCCGCGGTGTTACTACGATGGCGTAAATCCGGTTTTACGGTGTTTTTCGTGTTTCCAGGTTTTAAATCATTAAGTTAGCATATCATATAGATATAGAACATGTGTTTAGTTGATTTTAAAAGTCAAGTTAGAAGGATTAACTTTTGTTTGCGAACAAGTTTAGAATTAACTAAACTATGTTCTAGTGATTACAAGTTTAAACCTTCGAATAAGATAGCTTTATATGTATGAATCGAATGATGTTATGAACATCATTACTACCTTAAGTTCCTTGGATAAACCTACTGGAAAAGAGAAAAATGGATCTAGCTTCAACGGATCCTTGGATGGCTCGAAGTTCTTGAAGCAGAATCATGACACGAAAACAAGTTCAAGTAAGATCATCACTTGAAATAAGATTGTTATAGTTATAGAAATTGAACCAAAGTTTGAATATGATTATTACCTTGTATTATAATGATAACCTACTGTAAGAAACAAAGATTTCTTGAGGTTGGATGATCACCTTACAAGATTGGAAGTGAGCTAGCAAACTTGAAAGTATTCTTGATTTTATGTAACTAGAACTTGTAGAATTTATGAAGAACACTTAGAACTTGAAGATAGAACTTGAGAGAGATCAATTAGATGAAGAAAATTGAAGAATGAAAGTGTTTGTAGGTGTTTTTGGTCGTTGGTGTATGGATTAGATATAAAGGATATGTAATTTTGTTTTCATGTAAATAAGTCATGAATGATTACTCATATTTTTGTAATCTTATGAGATATTTCATGCTAGTTGCCAAATGATGGTTCCCACATGTGTTAGGTGACTCACATGGGCTGCTAAGAGCTGATCATTGGAGTGTATATACCAATAGTACATACATCTAAAAGCTGTGTATTGTACGAGTACGAATACGGGTGCATACGAGTAGAATTGTTGATGAAACTGAACGAGGATGTAATTGTAAGCATTTTTGTTAAGTAGAAGTATTTTGATAAGTGTATTGAAGTCTTTCAAAAGTGTATAAATACATATTAAAACACTACATGTATATACATTTTAACTGAGTCGTTAAGTCATCGTTAGTCGTTACATGTAAGTGTTGTTTTGAAACCTTTAGGTTAACGATCTTGTTAAATGTTGTTAACCCAATGTTTATAATATCAAATGAGATTTTAAATTATTATATTATCATGATATTATCATGTATGAATATCTCTTAATATGATATATATACATTAAATGTCTTTACAACGATAATCGTTACATATATGTCTCGTTTAAAAATCATTAAGTTAGTAGTCTTGTTTTTGCATATGTAGTTCATTGTTAATATACTTAATGATATGTTTACTTATCATAGTATCATGTTAACTATATATATATCCATATATATGTCATCATATTGTTTTTACAAGTTTTAACGTTCGTGAATCACCGGTCAACTTGGGTGGTCAATTGTCTATATGAAACATATTTCAATTAATCAAGTCTTAACAAGTCTGATTGCTTAACATGTTGGAAACATTTAATCATGTAAATATAAATCTCAATTAATATATATAAACATGGAAAAGTTCGGGTCACTACAGTACCTACCCGTTAAATAAATTTCGTCCCGAAATTTTAAGCTGTTGAAGGTGTTGACGAATCTTCTGGAAATAGATGCGGGTATTTCTTCTTCATCTGATCTTCACGCTCCCAGGTGAACTCAGGCCCTCTACGAGCATTCCATCGAACCTTAACAATTGGTATCTTGTTTTGCTTAAGTCTTTTAACCTCACGATCCATTATTTCGACGGGTTCTTCGATGAATTGAAGTTTTTCGTTGATTTGGATTTCATCTAATGGAACAGTGAGATCTTCTTTAGCAAAACATTTCTTCAAATTCAAGACGTGGAAAGTGTTATGTACAGCCGCGAGTTGTTGAGGTAACTCAAGTCGGTAAGCTACTGGTCCGACACGATCAATAATCTTGAATGGTCCAATATACCTTGGATTTAATTTCCCTCATTTACCAAATCGAATAACGCCTTTCCAAGGTGCAACTTTAAGCATGACCATCTCTCCAATTTCAAATTCTATATCTTTTCTTTTAATGTCAGCGTAGCTCTTTTGTCGACTTTGGGCGGTTTTCAACCGTTGTTGAATTTGGATGATCTTCTCGGTAGTTTCTTGTATAATCTCCGGACCCGTAATCTGTCTATCCCCCACTTCACTCCAACAAATTGAAGACCTGCACTTTCTACCATAAAGTGCTTCAAACGGCGCCATCTCAATGCTTGAATGGTAGCTGTTGTTGTAGGAAAATTCTGCTAACGGTAGATGTCGATCCCAACTGTTTCCGAAATCAATAACACATGCTCGTAGCATGTATTCAAGCGTTTGTATCGTCCTTTCGCTCTGCCCATCAGTTTGTGGATGATAGGCAGTACTCATGTCTAGACGAGTTCCTAATGCTTGCTGTAATGTCTGCCAAAATCTTGAAATAAATCTGCCATCCCTATCAGAGATAATAGAGATTGGTATTCCATGTCTGGAGACGACTTCCTTCAAATACAGTCGTGCTAACTTCTCCATCTTGTCATCTTCTCTTATTGGCAGGAAGTGTGCTGATTTGGTGAGACGATCAACTATTACCCAAATAGTATCAAAACCACTTGCAGTCCTTGGCAATTTAGTGATGAAATCCATGGTAATGTTTTCCCATTTCCATTCCGGGATTTCGGGTTGTTGAAGTAGACCTGATGGTTTCTGATGCTCAGCTTTGACCTTAGAACACGTCAAACATTCTCCTACGTATTTAGAAACATCGGCTTTCATACCCGGCCACCAAAAATGTTTCTTGAGATCCTTGTACATCTTCCCCGTTCCAGGATGTATTGAGTATCTGGTTTTATGAGCTTCTCTAAGTACCATTTCTCTCATATCTCCAAATTTTGGTACCCAAATCCTTTCAGCCCTATACCGGGTTCCGTCTTCCCGAATATTAAGATGCTTCTCCGATCCTTTGGGTATTTCATCCTTTAAATTTCCCTCTTTTAAAACTCCTTGTTGCGCCTCCTTTATTTGAGTAGTAAGGTTATTATGAATCATTATATTCATAGATTTTACTCGAATGGGTTCTCTGTCCTTCCTGCTCAAGGCATCAGCTACCACATTTGCCTTCCCCGGGTGGTAACGAATCTCAAAGTCGTAATCATTCAACAATTCAATCCACCTACGCTGCCTCATATTCAGTTGTTTCTGATTAAATATGTTTTGAAGACTTTTGTGGTCGGTATATATAATACTTTTGACCCCATATAAGTAGTGCCTCCAAGTCTTTAATGCAAAAACAACCGCGCCTAATTCCAAATCATGCGTCGTATAATTTTGCTCGTGAATCTTCAATTGTCTAGACGCATAAGCAATCACCTTCGTTCGTTGCATTAATACACAACCGAGACCTTGCTTTGATGCGTCACAATAAATCACAAAATCATCATTCCCTTCAGGCAATGACAATATAGGTGCCGTAGTTAGCTTTTTCTTCAATAACTGAAACGCTTTCTCTTGTTCATCCTTCCATTCAAATTTCTTCCCTTTATGCGTTAATGCAGTCAAGGGTTTTGCTAATCTGGAAAAGTCTTGGATGAACCTTCTGTAGTAACCAGCTAGTCCTAAAAACTGGCGTATGTGTTTCGGAGATTTCGGGGTTTCCCACTTTTCAACAGTTTCTATCTTTGCCGGATCCACCTTAATACCTTCTTTGTTCACTATGTGACCGAGGAATTGAACTTCTTCCAACCAAAATGCACACTTTGAAAACTTAGCGTACAATTCTTCCTTCCTCAATACTTCTAACACCTTTCCCAAATGTTCACCGTGTTCTTGGTCATTCTTTGAGTAAATAAGTATGTCATCAATGAAAACAATGACAAACTTGTCAAGGTATGGTCCACACACTCAGTTCATAAGGTCCATGAACACAGCTGGTGCATTAGTTAAACCAAACGGCATGACCATAAACTCGTAATGACCGTAACGTGTTCTGAAAGCAGTCTTTGGAATATCATCTTCTTTCACCCGCATTTGATGATACCCGGAACGTAAGTCAATCTTTGAATAAACAGACGACCCTTGTAGTTGATCAAATAAGTCGTCGATTCTCGGTAGTGGGTAGCGGTTCTTGATGGTAAGTTTGTTCAACTCTCGGTAGTCGATACACAACCTGAATGTACCATCTTTCTTCTTGACAAACAAAACAGGAGCTCCCCACGGTGATGTGCTTGGTCGAATGAAACCACGCTCTAAAAGTTCTTGTAATTGGCTTTGCAGTTCTTTCATATCGCTGGGTGCAAGTCTGTAAGGAGCACGAGCTATTGGTGCAGCTCCTGGTACAAGATCTATTTGAAATTCAACGGATCGATGTGGGGGTAATCCCGGTAATTCTTTCGGAAATACATCGGGAAATTCTTTTGCAATGGGAACATCATTGATGCTCTTTTCTTCAGTTTGTACTTTCTCGACGTGTGCTAGAACAGCATAGCAACCTTTTCTTATTAGTTTTTGTGCCTTCAAATTACTAATAAGATGTAGCTTCGTGTTGCCCTTTTCTCCGTACACCATTAAGGGTTTTCCTTTTTCTCGTATAATGCGAATTGCATTTTTGTAACAAACGATCTCTGCTTTCACTTCTTTCAACCAGTCCATACCGATTATCACATCAAAACTCCCTAACTCTACTGGTATCAAATCAATCTTAAATGTTTCGCTAACCAGTTTAATTTCTCGATTCCGACATATATTATCTGCTGAAATTAATTTACCATTTGCTAATTCGAGTAAAAATTTACTATCCAAAGGCGTCAATGGACAACTTAATTTAGCACAAAAATCTCTACTCATATAGCTTCTATCTGCACCCGAATCAAATAAAACGTAAGCAGATTTATTGTCAATAAGAAACGTACCCGTAACAAGCTCCGGGTCTTCCTGTGCCTCTGCCGCATTAATATTGAAAACTCTTCCGCGGCCTTGTCCATTCGTGTTCTCCTGGTTCGGGCAATTTCTAATAATGTGGCCCGGTTTTCCACATTTATAACAAACTACATTGGCGTAACTTGCTCCGACACTACTTGCTCCGCCATTACTCGTTCCGACACCATTTGTTCCTTTCGTTCTATTAACCCCTGGTACGTAAACCTCACACTTCGCCGCGCTATGACCATTTATTTTACACTTGTTGCAAAATTTGGTGCAGAACCCCGAGTGATACTTTTCACACCTTTGGCATAGCTGCTTCTGATTGTTGTTGTTGTTGCGGTTATTATTGTTGTTGGGATGATTGTTGTAGTTGCTGTTGTTGTTGTTGTTGTTGTTGGGCCGTTTGTTGTAGTTGCGATTGATGTTGTGATTGTTGGGATAATTGTTGCGATTATTGTTGTAATTGCTGTTGTTGTATTGGTGATTCTTATCACCATTTTCCTCCCACTTTCTTTTGAATTGCTTCACATTGGCCTCTTCAGCAGTCTGTTCTTTAATTCTTTCTTCAATCTGGTTCACTAGTTTGTGAGCCATTCTACATGCCTGTTGTATGGAGGCGGGCTCGTGTGAACTTATATCTTCTTGGATTCTTTCCGGTAATCCTTTCACAAACGCGTCGATCTTCTCTTCCTCATCTTCGAATGCTCCCGGACACAATAGGCACAATTCTGTGAATCGTCTTTCGTACGTGGTAATATCAAATCCTTGGGTTCGTAACCCTCTAAGTTCTGTCTTGAGCTTATTGACCTCGGTTCTGGGACGGTACTTCTCGTTCATCAAGTGCTTGAATGCTGACCACGGTAGTGCGTACGCATCGTCTTGTCCTACTTGCTCTAGATAGGTATTCCACCATGTTAACGCAGAACCTGTGAAGGTATGCGTAGCGTACTTCACTTTGTCCTCTTCAGTACACTTACTTATGGCAAACACCGATTCAACCTTCTCGGTCCACCGTTTCAATCCGATCGGTCCTTCGGTTCCATCAAATTCCAAAGGTTTGCAGGCAGTGAATTCTTTGTAGGTGCATCCTACACGATTTCCTGTACTGCTAGATCCAAGGTTATTGTTGGTATGTAGCGCAGCCTGTACTGCGGCTATGTTTGAAGCTAGAAAAGTACGAAATTCCTCTTCATTCATATTCACGGTGTGTCGAGTAGTAGGTGCCATTTCCTTCAAAATAGTCAAATGGAACAAGTTAATCATACAGAATATTAAGAGTAGTTAATAGTATTTCGTAGCATAATATGAACTCATTTATAAAAGCTTTTTCTTCATATTAGCATTTTATAAGTTTAAATTCGGGTAGTACCTACCCGTTAAGTTCATACTTAGTAGCTAATATACAATTCAACTACTACAATTCTATATGAAAAACTGATTATAATAATATTTCGCGTTCAAACTTTTATACCATATTTTACAAACTTACAATACCGCTTATTTTACATAAAGCATGAAATATAGCACAAAATAACTTTGATACAAGATAGTTGTGAAGATAATTCTAGCTAGTACACAAGTCGTTCCGCAAAGGCAATAAAGACACGTAATTCATACGTCCAGAAACAAGTCATGCATTCTGGTTTTACTAGGACTACTTCCCATCCTTGGTCTTGTGGAACATAACCGTTATGGCCGTTGATAAGACAGCATGTTGTAACGTCGTCAAAGGGACGAGGGTTACATAATGTCCAACAGTCCCGTAACAATCTAAAAACCTCATTTCTTACCCCAATTACCGACTCCGTCACTTGTGGAAACGTTTTGTTTAATAGTTGTAGCCCGATGTTCTTGTTCTCACTTTGGTGAGAAGCGAACATTACTAATCCGTAAGCATAACATGCTTCTTTATGTTGCATGTTAGCCGCTTTTTCTAAATCACGAAGTCCAATATTAGGATATATTGAGTCAAAATAACTTCTTAACCCGTTGCGTAAAATAGCATTTGGGTTCCCCGCAATATATGCGTCAAAGTAAACACATCGTAACTTATGGGTTTCCCAATGTGATATCCCTCATCTTTCAAATGAAAGTCTCTTATAAACCAAGACATTCTTGGAACGTTCTTCGAATGTCTTACAAACTGATCTCGCCTTAAATAGTTGTGCCGAAGAATTCTGACCGACCTTAGACAAGATTTCATCAATCATGTCTCCGGGTAGGTCTCTTAAAATATTGGGTTGTCTATCCATTTTGTGTTTTTATACTGTAAAATAGACAAGAGTTAGATTCATAAAAAAAATACTTATTAATACAAGCAATTTTTACATATATCATAAAGCATAAGCACACTATATTACATATATTACACCACACGAATACAACTATCTTATTCCGACTCGCTTATTTCTTCTTCTTCGGTTTTGGTTCGTTTTGCCAAGTTTCTAGGGATATATGATGTTCCCCTAATACGAGCCGTCGTTATCCACATTGGCTTAGAAAAACCTGGTGGTTTAGAGGTTCCCGGGTCATTGTTACAACTTAAGGACTTCGGGGGTTGACGATACATATAAAGTTCATCGGGGTTGGAATTAGATTTCTCTATTTTTATGCCCTTTCCCTTATTATTTTCTTTTGCCTTTTTAAATTCAGTTGGGGTAATTTCTATAACATCATCGGAATTCTCGTCAGAATCCGATTCATCGGAGAATTGGTAATCCTCCCAATATTTTGCTTCCTTAGCGGAAACACCATTGACCATAATTAACCTTGGTCGGTTGGTTGAGGATTTTCTTTTACTTAACCGTTTTATTATTTTCCCCACCGGTTCTATTTCTTCATCCGGTTCCGATTCTTCTTCCGGTTCCGACTCTTCTTCTGGTTCCTCTTCAAGAACTTGTGAATCAGTCCACGAATCATTCCAATTTACATTTAACTATTCATTATTATTAGGTGAGTCAATGGGACTTGTTCTAGAGGTAGACATCTATCACATAATATCAAACGCGTTAAGAGATTAATATATCACATAATATTCACATGTTAAAAATATATAGTTTCCAACAAAATTTGTTAAGCAATCATTTTTCAAGTAAACACGGTCGAAGTCCAGACTCACTAATGCATCCTAACAAACTCGATAAGACACACTAATGCAAAATTCTGGTTCTCTAAGACCAACGCTCTGATACCAACTGAAATGTCCCGTTCTTATTGACTAAAAATGTTCCATATTAATTGATTTCGTTGCGAGGTTTTGACCTCTATATGAGACGTTTTTTAAAGACCGCATTCATTTTAAAATAAACCATAACCTTTATTTCATTAATAAAGGTTAAAAAAGCTTTACGTAGATTATCAAATAATGATAATCTAAAATATCCCGTTTACACACGACCATTACATAATGGTTTACAATACAAATATGTTACAACAAAATAAGTTTCTTGAATGCAGTTTTTACACAATATCATACAAGCATGTACTCCAAATCTCGTCCTTATTTAAGTATGCGACAGCGGAAGCTCTTAGTATTCACCTGAGAATAAACATGCTTTAAACGTCAACAAAAATGTTGGTGAGTTATAGGTTTAACCTATATATATCAAATTGTAACAATAGACCACAAGATTTCATATTTCTATATACATCCCATACATAGAGATAAAAATCATTCATATGGTGAACACCTGGTAACTGACAATAACAAGATGCATATATAAGAATATCCCCATCATTCCGGGACACCCTTCGGATATGATATAAATTTCGAAGTACTAAAGCATCCGGTACTTTGGATGGGGTTTGTTAGGCCCAATAGATCTATCTTTAGGATTCGCGTCAATTAGGGTGTCTGTTCCCTAATTCTTAGATTACCAGACTTAATAAAAAGGGGCATATTCGATTTCGATAATTCAACCATAGAATGTAGTTTCACGTACTTGTGTCTATTTTGTAAATCATTTATAAAACCTGCATGTATTCTCATCCCAAAAATATTAGATTTTAAAAGTGGGACTATAACTCACTTTCACAGATTTTTACTTCGTCGGGAAGTAAGACTTGGCCACTGGTTTATTCACGAACCTATAACAATATATACATATATATCAAAGTATGTTCAAAATATATTTACAACACTTTTAATATATTTTGATGTTTTAAGTTTATTAAGTCAGCTGTCCTCGTTAGTAACCTACAACTAGTTGTCCACAGTTAGATGTACAGAAATAAATCGATAAATATTATCTTGAATCAATCCACGACCCAGTGTATACGTATCTCAGTATTGATCACAACTCAAACTATATATATTTTGGAATCAACCTCAACCCTGTATAGCTAACTCCAACATTCACATATAGAGTGTCTATGGTTGTTCCGAAATATATATAGATGTGTCGACATGATAGGTCGAAACATTGTATACGTGTCTATGGTATCTCAAGATTACATAATATACAATACAAGTTGATTAAGTTATGGTTGGAATAGATTTGTTACCAATTTTCACGTAGCTAAAATGAGAAAAATTATCCAATCTTGTTTTACCCATAACTTCTTCATTTTAAATCCGTTTTGAGTGAATAAAATTGCTATGGTTTCATATTGAACTCTATTTTATGAATCTAAACAGAAAATTATAGGTTTATAGTCGGAAAATAAGTTACAAGTCGTTTTTGTAAAGGTAGTCATTTCAGTCGAAAGAACGACGTCTAGATGACCATTTTAGAAAACATACTTCCACTTTGAGTTTAACCATAATTTTTGGATATAGTTTCATGTTCATAATAAAAATCATTTTCTCAGAATAACAACTGTTAAATCAAAGTTTATCATAGTTTTTAATTAACTAACCCAAAACAGCCCGCGGTGTTACTACGATGGCGTAAATCCGGTTTTACGGTGTTTTTCGTGTTTCCAGGTTTTAAATCATTAAGTTAGCATATCATATAGATATAGAACATGTGTTTAGTTGATTTTAAAAGTCAAGTTAGAAGGATTAACTTTTGTTTGCGAACAAGTTTAGAATTAACTAAACTATGTTCTAGTGATTACAAGTTTAAACCTTCGAATAAGATAGCTTTATATGTATGAATCGAATGATGTTATGAACATCATTACTACCTTAAGTTCCTTGGATAAACCTACTGGAAAAGAGAAAAATGGATCTAGCTTCAACGGATCCTTGGATGGCTCGAAGTTCTTGAAGCAGAATCATGACACGAAAACAAGTTCAAGTAAGATCTTCACTTGAAATAAGATTGTTATAGTTATAGAAATTGAACCAAAGTTTGAATATGATTATTACCTTGTATTAGAATGATAACCTACTGTAAGAAATAAAGATTTCTTGAGGTTGGATGATCACCTTACAAGATTGGAAGTGAGCTAGCAAACTTGAAAGTATTCTTGATTTTATGTAACTAGAACTTGTAGAATTTATGAAGAACACTTAGAACTTGAAGATAGAACTTGAGAGAGATCAATTAGATGAAGAAAATTGAAGAATGAAAGTGTTTGTAGGTGTTTTTGGTCGTTGGTGTATGGATTAGATATAAAGGATATGTAATTTTGTTTTCATGTAAATAAGTCATGAATGATTACTCATATTTTTGTAATCTTATGAGATATTTCATGCTAGTTGCCAAATGATGGTTCCCACATGTGTTAGGTGACTCACATGGGCTGCTAAGAGCTGATCATTGGAGTGTATATACCAATAGTACATACATCTAAAAGCTGTGTATTGTACGAGTACGAATACGGGTGCATACGAGTAGAATTGTTGATGAAACTGAACGAGGATGTAATTGTAAGCATTTTTGTTAAGTAGAAGTATTTTGATAAGTGTATTGAAGTCTTTCAAAAGTGTATAAATACATATTAAAACACTACATGTATATACATTTTAACTGAGTCGTTAAGTCATCGTTAGTCGTTACATGTAAGTGTTGTTTTGAAACCTTTAGGTTAACGATCTTGTTAAATGTTGTTAACCCAATGTTTATAATATCAAATGAGATTTTAAAATATTATATTATCATGATATTATCATGTATGAATATCTCTTAATATGATATATATACATTAAATGTCTTTACAACGATAATCGTTACATATATGTCTCGTTTAAAAATCATTAAGTTAGTAGTCTTGTTTTTACATATGTAGTTCATTGTTAATATACTTAATGATATGTTTACTTATCATAGTATCATGTTAACTATATATATATCCATATATATGTCATCATATTGTTTTTACAAGTTTTAACGTTCGTGAATCACCGGTCAACTTGGGTGGTCAATTGTCTATATGAAACATATTTCAATTAATCAAGTCTTAACAAGTCTGATTGCTTAACATGTTGGAAACATTTAATCATGTAAATATAAATCTCAATTAATATATATAAACATGGAAAAGTTCGGGTCACTACAACAGTCGCCCGACTGTCTACACTCGCTCGGCCGAGTGTCTAGTCACTCGGTCGATGGTCTCTCACAGACACACTCAGCCGTAGGTCTTACACACTCGGTCGATGGTCGAGTCGGTCGGTCGATTGTCTCGAGACACTCGGCCGACTGTGTTTATCTGCAGAAGCTGAAGACAAAGTAACGGATTTCACCCAAAATTGACCAATTCTTGATCTAGAGCTCGTTTTTAACCTCAGAACTTACCAAATCTGATACAATGATCATTTAGAAACACAAATCCACAAGGTTTTGACACTAACAACATTAAATCAACTGATTTTGACCCAAATTACACTTTTATGAAAACTAACACAAAACCTTAAATTTCTCAAAGATTAAATCACGAAATGATATGATTCTTACCTTAAAAGAATCTGTGAATCACAAGGAATAGAAAAATGTAAATGATTCGAGCTCTAAAAAAAGGATTAGAAATTAGGGTTTTGATAGTTGGAAGGGATGAAGAACGAGATGTGTTTGTGTGTGTGAATATTCTGGAAGAAAATGAGGAAAGAAGCAGCACTATAGTCACTTAATTGGGTTTAATTCCCACACTGTGCATCACACGGGTATTTATCAGTTATCTGATATCTTTCGTACATCATTTGACAACCCAAACGAAGTCCAAATTAAATAAACAAACCTATTCTGTGACCCTTGTCACAAACTTGTAGTGACCCAGGAATTTCCGACCAAATTTAAACTTAATTTTAAATGATTTCGACACGATAAGCAAAGTCTGTAATATTGAAGTCTTAAAATTTGTGAACTGTTTACATGAAACCATCTAACCTTTGACTATTCCCGACGATTCACGAACAATTGTTGTAAATAAATATGTATTTATAGATAAATGTAAATATAAATAATAATTTGAAATTTAAAATATAATTTAAACATTAGAATTAATTAAGTAAAATAAGATACAGAATAATTATGTAAAATTTGAAATGAATCTATATAAACATATATGATCTTTATGCATAATTATTTTTATATGTATATTGTAATAAATAATCAAGATATGTTATTATATATAGTAGATAGTTGTTAAATATTACATATTTAATAATATGTAAATATATTGAAATTACTTATAAGTTAAAGTATAATTGTTATTATTAATTTCATTATTAATACTAAAAATACCAGTAATATTAATATTACAAATTTAATACATATAGATATGAAATTTGATATGTGTGATTGTTAGATCAACATTTTTATTATTGTTATCATTACTAATATTAACAATAACATTACTATTACTATTAATATTATTGTCATATGATTAGTAATATAAGATTTATTTAAAAATTATCATTAATATGATTACTATTAAAAATTAACATTTTTTTAACATTAATATCAAAAGTATAATTTTTATCATTATTATTTTGTTATCATTATTATTATTTTTATGGATAGTATTATTATTATTATGAATATTACATATTAATAATAATTATAAAATTTATGTATTCATTGATTAGCAACTAGGTAATAATATATAAAAACATTTTTATTACTAATATTAACATATATTTATATTTAATATATATTTACTAATTATTAATTTAATTATTAACATTAAAACATAATTATATAATATAGATATTTACGCTTGTTAGTGGATACCAGTACCTGCTCTTTAAATTTTTTTTTCATCTTTCTGTTTGTCTTGTGAACAAATGTCGACCTCTCTCCATATATCACAAACGAGCTACTCATTTTTTTTTTGTAAAACAGATTCCATAGATTTTTTTTGTTTCCATTAACTAAACTAATCTTACTCACTTTCTAGTATCTGTTTTAATTAAATTAAAAGGTCAAGAAATATACCAGTCCTTCTGTTCGTGCCTGGTATAATCAGTGAACCAAATTCATGTAAGTTTTCAAAATCGGTTAATGTGATGATGTTAGGATTATTTTATTTAAACTCTCTATAAATTTCAAGGCTCAACTCCTCAAATTGATTACTAATTTACGAGTCAAACTTGTATATCAAAAAGTCAACTGATTTGATTTTTGTGAAATTCGAGTTCTAGTGGAGGTTTTAGGATCAATTGAAGATCCAAAAAGTTTTTATAGATAAATTAAAACGCGTTTCAGGTTATAATAATTGTCCAAAACTGTATGAATTTCGAAATCAAATTTTTTTTTCTAAAGGCCTACGACGAGCAGCTTGCTGCTGTACTTTTTATTTATTTATTTATTTATTTATTTTTGGTTTGTTTTCAATTAAATAAAAACAATTGAAATTGATTTATTCAAAGTATTTAAATAGCTGCTTTGTTGATATATTGGATTGGGATGACAGTCGACTTGATTAAAGAAGAAGAACACGGGTATTATTCGGGTTAAATAGGTTAACAGTTATAAATAATCATAAAAGCAAGCTGGGATGAATGGTTAAGGGTGTTGGAGAGGAACAAGAGGTCCTGGGTTCGAACCCAGACTACTGCAGTATTCTTTTTATTAGTAAGAGAAACTGTTGGGTTGCCATGTCTGTTGGGCCGCAAGAATTAGTGTTGGGCCGTGGCGATTTATTTTGGACCGAGAAGTGTTATGAACTATTGGGCCGAAAATTTCGTTGGGCTGTTGGCAGGCTCACAGAATCCAAATTTTAGTTTAAATGAATTTCAGTTGTAGAATAAATTAGGAAAATAGGTAGCAGCAGAATGGTCTGAGGTATTTGTGGGCTAGCGAGAGGTCTCGGGTTCGATTCTGGCTTGAGACATTTCTTTTTAGAAAACCATGTTGAGGTAGTTTTCTTATTAATTATTATTATTATTATTGTTATTATTATTATTATTGTTATTATTATGAAATTTATTATTATTTGTGATTGTTATTATACTTAAAGATTATTATTACTACCGTACTTATAAGAATTAGAATTATCGTTATTGTTATTATTATTACTAATACATGTTGTAACTATTATTGGTATTATCATTATGATTATAATTACAAAAATGAATATTATTATTATTATTGTTAAGTTAAGTATTATTATAACTAACATACTACGAATTATTATTATTATTATCATTAAATACTAGTATTATTACTATTATGATTATGATTATTATAATTAGTGTTATTATGAAAGTAAAATAGGTTATTATTAATGTTATTATCAATTTTAATGAACATAGGTATTATTATAATTACTATTTTTCAAACAAATGATATATATAAATATATATATATATATATATATATATATATATTTAATACATAAAACATAATAAAATTTATATTCTTATATACAAAGTGAAAATATGAAGACATACATATTATTAATATAAATATGACATAACTAATAAATTCATATATATACAATTGTTCGATTGCAAATATGTGTATTAATATATATACAAATGATATAGGTTCGTGAATCCGAGGCCAACCCTGCATTGTTCAGTTTGTCTAATGTTGTCATATGTATTTTTACTACAAAATACATTAGGTGAGTTTCATTACTCCCTCTTTAAATGTTTTTGCAATATATATTTTTGGGACTGAGAATACATGCGCTTTTATAAATGTTTGACGAAATAGACACAAGTAATTGAAACTACATTCTATGGTTGAATTATCGAAATCGAATATGCCCCTTTTTATTAAGTCTGGTAATCTAAGAATTAGGGAACTGACACCCTAATTGACGCGAATCCTAAAGATAGATCTATCGGGCCCAACAAGCCCCATCCAAAGTACCAGATGCTTTAGTACTTCAAAATTTATATCATGTCCGAAGGAGGATCCCGGAATGATGGGGATATTCTTATATGCATATTGTGAATGTCGGTTACCAGGTGTTCAATCCATATGAATGATATTTTTGTCTCTATGCATGGGACGTATGTTTATGAGAAATGGAAATATGAAATCTTGTGGTCTATTAAAATGATGGAAATGATTATTTATGTTAAACTAATGAACTCACCAACCTTTTGGTTGACACTTTAAAGCATGTTTATTCTCAGGTATGAAAGAAATCTTCCGCTGTGCATTTGCTCATTTTAAAGATATTACTTGGAGTCATTCATGGCATATTTCAAAAGACGTTGCATTCGAGTCGTTGAGTTCATCAAGATTATTATTAAGTCAATTATAGTTAGATATATTATGAAATGGTATGCATGCCATCAATTTCGATGTAATGTAAGATTGTCTTTTCAAAAATGAATGCAATGTTTGTAAAATGTATCCTATAGAGGTCAAGTACCTCGCGATGTAATCAACTGTTGTGAAACGTTTATAATCGATATGGACTTCATCCGGATGGATTAGGACGGGTCTCTACAGTTGGTATCAGAGCTGTGCTCTTAGAGAACCAGGTCTTCATTAGTGTGTATAACTGATAAGTCGTTAGGATGTATTAGTGAGTCTGGACTTCGACCGTGTCTGCATGTCAAAAATTTGCTTATCATTTTTGTCGGAAATCTTCAGTTTATCATCCTTAGAAAATTACCTGCTTATCATTCTTAGTCTAGACACATCTTACTGTAATGATTGCATGAATAGTGTATAGACAAAAACCATATCTTAGCGTATCTGTCACTGTAGACTTTATCTGACACGTTTCCTTAATTTGCTCCGTAATTCACGGGATCTTTGGAAGTATGTATAGATATTCTATATATAATTAAGAATATCATTCGATATTCAAAAATCATTTCATATCAAAAACCCTTTAACTGATTGTGAGAGATGGATCCTACACCTAGCTTGGATTCCATTAGCTCCGAAAGCGATTTCGAGATGTATATTGAAGCAGACTCCGAAGTCAATGAACCAGAAGTGCCTCAACCATTTAGTTATTTTTCTTTCTGGAGGAGATGGGGGTGGGTTCGAGACTTACTCACTCGATGGAGAAATGAAGAAAGCGAGCCCTACCACGAACCAAACTTACCTCCTAACATCGGAGAAAACGATGTACTCACCGGTGAACCTATGCGCAACACTATATTCACCCTTCTTGCTAAAGTTTTCCACCTCGAAGGTCGCATTACTGCAATCTCAGAAAATATTCAACCCCTACTTCCGAATACCAATCGAAGGGGAATATTAGAAGAAGTTAGGGAACTTCGAATTGATAATCAAGATCTATCGAATCAGATGAGTGGATGTATAGAAATGATAGAGGGTAGGATAGAAAACCTGACAAAAATGGTGCGTGATTTACAAGCTATACTTACTACACCAACACCAACCTTGGCATCAACAACACTTGTAGCACCGACAGCAACAGTACCACCATCAGCAGCACCAGCAGCATAACCAGTACCAACAACAACATCATCACACGTCTCAACCTCGCAATCTATACCTCAAGCATAATCATCGTTCAACGAATCGTTCTACATAAACTATCTTCGTCCTTCTTGGTGATTATGTAATCTCCAATGTTTTAAAGATTATGTACTCTAGTTCTAGCCGTAAATCTAAGGAGTTTAATATCACATTGACTCATTAAATCCATAATTACGTCTGAAGGAAATATATATGTATATATGTTTTCATAAAGATTGTAATTAAAATTTTTATTGTACAAACTGTTAATGGTGAAAATATTTTAACGGGTAGGTAATACCCGAGGAATATTTAGATTTCACATTAATAAGTTACACTCTACATTTTTCGAATTTGATTCAACGGTCAATTACCATCCTACTTACATCCACAAATATACGAATCTAATTCACCACAGAATAACCATATTCATCCAATTTCATATTTGGATTTTGATTTATCAAAAATCAAGTGGCATAATGAAGGAAACATTTGACAAAATAAAATTTGTTAGAAACAAACAAATTAACTATGAGAAATTTTGTTAAGAATCCATGCTAACTGTTCCGAGCTAATTGTTCCCAGCTAACTAATTACATTTTATTTATCGCAATTTACATTATCGCAATTTTATTTATCGTCATTTAATTTCTTTTATTTATTTTACGCACTTTAAATATCGGGACACGTATACAAGGTTTTGACATATCATATCGATGCATCTATATATATTATTTAGAATAACCATAGACACTCTATATGCAGTAATGCGGGAGTTAGCTATACAGGGTTGAGGTTGATTCTATAATAATATATATAGTTTGAGTTGTGATCGAGTCTGAGACATGTACACGGGTCACGATACGTATTAATTAATTCGAATATTATATATTAAACTATAAATGGATTATTGGACTGTCAACTGTGGACTATCGACTGAGGACTAATAATATTGGACAATTAAAATGAATTAAAATATTGATTATAACATATGAAACTAAACAATTCTTCAAGTTGCCACTTGAATTCATCTTAAACTTCATTTGTATCTCGACGATTACAATCTGCGTTCAAATCTTTCATGATTCTTGAAACCTCTCAATTAA